>NW_019214181.1:70585-87403 GCF_002532875.2 Varroa jacobsoni | reverse complement strand
ATTATAGCTCTATATATAAGTCCAACAACGCCCATTGTCGATCCTGACAAGTCAATCAGTATACGTATATTATCAGAGTTTCATGGTACGCGCTTCACTCGTTAGGCACACAAATAGCTGCGAGTATAAACGCCCAGCAAATCAGGTACGTCTTATCGCGTTCCTATAAAAAAAAAAGTAGCCCATTGCTCGCTCCTATGTTCTTCCTAATACAAACAGCCATCTCACACGTAAGTGACATACGAAATCGATGGGTTGGTTCGTTCGTCAGTCTTCAACACCGACACAATTGGTTTCCAGCGTTGTGACTAGGAAACCTGTCTATCAGTCTTGTTTATGTCGCCCCGTCTTCGCGTACGGCGATCGTGCGGTCAACAGCAAAGTTGTACAGTGATATAACCGCTAAAGGATAGTTGCAGCACCAATAGTTATCCTCACTTTCCCTACTCCGGTATCTGAACTCGGCGACTCTTCGTTCGCATTCGATCTCTCTTGCACAAAACACATTGGCTGTATCCTATGTGCCACTGAGGAACGGAGCCTCCGAGAATGAAAGCAATCAGCAACACTTGACAGAGGTATTCCCTTGAGTGAACAAGGAATTCACTGTCATTGCACCACCCCACCGAAGCTGGCGCTTTCGCGCACTCTTCCTATTCTTCGAACGCTTCTTCTGCAAGACGAAACAAGCGTTGCTAATCATATCTAATCTACAGACATAGTATTTTCCGTTCTCTACCTGCATAGACATAGGCCTTTTCTATATTTGTAGTTCTATCTCTTTTCTTCTTGTATCTTAGACTGTGTAGCCTATTATACGTAAATTGATTGCCGCTAGACATTGCCCAGCAACACTGTGCACCAGGATGGCCTCGCAGCGTAGGCTGTGCATTAATAACGTACATCTATATATATTTGAGGTGACTTAAGGAAAAAATAAAAATGAATCGAGTCGCCAGCGTATCTCGGGCGCAGTTTAGTAGGCAAAATGTTAGCATCTCACGATCGGAAACATTTAGCAAAGGTCAGAATACTATTGCCGATATTATGTTCTACGCTATCTATCTGGGTGCTAGCACGGATCATTGAGCTTGCTTATCTGGCCATTTAGTATCAATTGGTTCATGAGGATGACCTAATCCTCATATTGATCAATCATCGCTCAAATCATTCAGATGATTTAGTGTTTCAAGCTAATCACTCGAGTTGATGCTATTCAGTGGCCTAAAATTCTGCGGATTGAACGTCCGCGTCCTGCTTTAGTTAATTATAACACCGAATCGAAAAGCGCAACCGAGCTGTCGAGCGCCGATGGTCCTATTCGTATTGCATTTATATCAATATCTGGACATACGCATAGGCTTTTACGGTCTATAAAACATACTCAAAAGCCCTGATTGAATATATTTTGACCACCAGATCAAAGCGGATTGCATTTCTCACCTTATGCCCAGAATTCCGTATGTATTTGCCTTTGTCAAATGCTGTCAACTAAACTAATCTGCTAACAAAATCGAGTGGCGAGTAATTGACTCTATATTTAGGTCACAATAGAGATCGTTTGGTCGCCATGATGCGATGTAGTTTTGCGCTATGCTATGTTGGAGATTGAAGCAATGCAGAGCCTCGGATCTGCTATACAAATTGTGTCCTACACCTTCTCTCGCGTCCCCGCCACACTTCCCTTCAGGGGCTTATGCACTTTAGTGTCGTCTCCAGCATCGCGGCACCATGTGTCAACGGCTGCCTTCGCAGCAGCAACCATATCAGTGTTGACAGGACATCGAAGCGAAAATTGCAGAATCCTATGTATGGCACAAGACTTCCGCATTTCCTCTCATTCTCTATGGAGACTGCTGCCGATAAAGGGACGGGCGACATCCTAACTGCCCCCTGGATTGAGGGTGAGAAAAACCGAGATAGCATGAATCTCTCTGTGTCTGTTAAAGTAAACGATGCCGTCCCGTAGTAAAAGCATTACTACTTACTGCTGTTGCAAGCAAAGTCGGGGAAGGTCGCGCGGTGAGGCTTGGAGTTCAGAGAATGGTTGCTAGAAACACTGCACAGTGAGGTAGGTTGGGAAACCCTATCGAGATCGGAGCAAGGGGATGTGACTCTAGGTTCGATGTTCCATAGATTCATCATTACGCCTCGCTGGTCTTGTCGCCGCTTTGCTTCTCTAGCCCCTCTACGTCGGTGAATCACCCTCATCTGAGGGATTCGCATGGGAGGACGACTCGCAGCGTACCTATAGCCCACCCGACGTTCTTCTTTCCCAGCAGCCGATGTCTGGGGAAGCTGCAGCTTCGTCGGCTTTGACTGGCTGTTCTATGAGAACGATATGACTCTTGGACTCCACCGCGGTTCTGTTTGTTCTCTGCTCTCTCTCAATTTAGCAGCTATTTCTTTGTCCTCTTGGATTCTCTTCCCCGCCTGAATTCTATCTAGGCTCTTTGGTTGACGCGTGCCTGTTTGCCACCCACTGCTGTATGTTAGTGCGTATGATCTGAAAGGACAGTAATATCGTTACTGCATTGCCATATTAATGAAGAGAGACAGAAGTATAAATGGTTCTCTGGCTAGTTCTACTCCTGGTTCGATCGATATCGCCATTATGCATTGCTACAAATATTCAAAGGAAGTTTAAGCTAACGTTCATTACTTCTCCGTACGTAGCACATACTCTATTATCGATACTGCCGCTCTCGTTGGTTACTGGATTAAGTTATGGACTGACCCTCGTAGGTGCTACATAGTTCGCTAGCGTACTTTCGTACTGTCTTTTGTAGTATGCACTGAAAAAGACACAGTCCAATTGAGTATCGCAAATATAAGTCGCTATATGTAAAAGTATTGACTGTGGCTTTGGCTTGCGACTAAATACATATCCTATCTTAAGGTCGAGTTTGGTAGTAGATTAACTACTGATCGATTGACTGAATACAAGGATTCTCTCTGCGTTACAGATATTTGACGTATCATTTTCCCCGTACTGCTAGATTCTAGATGGTCGGTTTAAAGAATATTAAAATGGTAGTTTCGATTTGGGCAGACGAGATAGAAACACTATGAATGAGGAAAAGCAGTACAGGTTAGTGAAGTGAACTGACTTGACAAAGAGAGATAAGTATAACAATATAGGCTACGGAAACACCTGAGCCTTGTGCCTCTTCCGATTATTAGTCCTGTTAGTTGTCTAAGTACGTGCTGTTAACTAACTGGTAATAATGCTCTGGATTATAATTAAATCGACCCTGCTTGTTGGTTGCGCTTCCCATCGCCGAAGCAATCTATTCCTTCGTAGTCATATTAGTCCTATAAGTGCTGTTTCTTCAGTGATCTACAGTTCAAGAGCCGTCATGCAGTCAGGTCTACAAATCCTTTCTACGCAGTCTTTCAGCTGAACAGGTAGCGATCGTTGAACATAGGACGATCTGGTCAGCGCTCGATCGGAATGTTGCTGCTACCACCACAATGGATGACGATGATGCTGAGATGATCGTATGACTAACCACAAGGGACACGATCCAAAGGACCATAGGCGCAAGCCTATCAAAGCTTCTTAACTCGAAGCGGGCGTTATGCACCCGTTAAAAAAAGGAAAGGAGAAGGAACAAAGTGAGAGAGAGAGAGAGACAGACACGGGGAGAGAGAGAGAGAGAGAGAGAGATGAATATCCCTTTCGTTTGATGAGGTGAGAGATGAGTCCTTTGAGGAGTGGGAAGGAGACACGAGCGAGTATGCAGTATTGGCTACCAGCAGTAGTCCTAGGGGTGTTAAGATGAGATGATATTAGGAGCTGAAAACAGCTAGGTGTTTTCCTTAGACCGGCCTAAGCTGCTGTCCATCCACTGTCTGACGCCCTCCGGTGCCTAAACTACGCTCTTTCCCGCGCTTTACTCCACGCTGACACCCATCTAAGCTGCTACGTAGTAGCATTAGCACGCTCTATACCGCGTACGTGTCCCTTCAGTCGCTTGCAACGGACATAAAAACCTCAGCCGCCGGAAGCATACCGCCAGCTCAATAAGCTTCATAAAGTCGCCTTCGCCATCTTCCTGCTCGCTGGCAAGTTAACGGAAATTGGCTCGATGGATACGCGACTCGTAGAGTGACGGCAGAAGCGGCCGTAGTGACTATGATGATGACGATGAAAGACGACGCGCAGAGCCTAAGTAAAGGACGCGGGAGATACCGATGGGCCTAGCGGAGGGCACACGGCAGTAGATTTTGGTCTCGATACGGACCAAACGGGGTAAATTCACCGGACCTCGAAGATCTCATAGAGTGATCATGACGGATCATGGCCGCCCTAGCCGGTTTGTCGGCTGGCCTTTTTATGCTGGTGCCACGCTTCTGGGCTGCTGGCACCACTGCATCGCCAGCACCGTCGCTACACTAGCTCTTTCTAAGACATTCCAAAGCGTGGGGTTCCTTATTGGGGTGGGGGGACAAACGAGTTGCGGTCATATGCCCACCAACTAGGAAAAAAACCACGTGTGGACTTTGCTTAGATCAGGTAACCGTTCGCGCGAAAGTTAGGGCGGACCTAACAGCTACGTAGGGAGTTAGTTCTCGCGACGGGTTCTTTTTGATCAACTAAAAGATGATGTATAGGCGTTAAATGCAGTTGCAGTTGCGATTTGAGTGACGACCCAATCAGGGAAAGAGAAGATTTACGTAAGAATATCGTTGGGTTCACGATCGCTGTATCGTTCATTGACGATAGTAGAGGCTAAAAAATTACAGCGCAAAAACAATGCGTACTGCGGAGCAATGGATGATACCTTGTAGTAGTCTTACTCGGTCTGAATGGTAGTTGCCTTCCGAAGCATTACTGTATTCATATATTCTACTGACGACGGTTTTTTAGCGGGAACAATTTTTAAACACCAAACGGAATAACGTTGTTACAAAATTATACAAGATCGATAAAAATATGATGTTGCAGCAGGAATTGGCGTGGCAGCTTTTCAACGAGATGTATAATTGGATCACTTGTAAAACTATGGTATCAAAAGAGCTGGTCCTTACAGGTCCTATACGATTCAGTCGATCGTAGTGGTTGACATATTGGATCTTTACACTCTCTAATGAGCGGACGCTAAACGAGCGAATAAATAAAGAAGTAAATCAAGCACACGGTAAAAATAAACTGCACAATTGTCTATAGTAAATGCTAAAGTGCCTATTTGCATTATTACTGTTAGAAAACGAAAATTATTGGGGTTTCATGTCTCGCACTGTAAACAGGAAGTGCCCTCGAACTGCCACTACAATTTAACGTTTCTCTTTCGTAATTGTACATTTGCTTTTCCAGCGCACTATCAAGCTAGACCATTGGACTGAAACAGCTAAAAAGCTAGGATTCTATTGAGAAATTACGTAGCTAAACATGATAAACGCATCTACACACGTTGCCATCGTTTCAGTAGTTAATAATTTGACGAGAACCGTCGTGTCTATTTCGGCTAGAAGAATGTCTTGTAGGTACCCAATCTTTGCGCAATAACATCTCGGAAACCGCTTTTCACTATCGCGTTTATATGATACTAGACATATATGCATATACTTTTAACAGAATTTGCCCACTTAGTAGTAGCGAGGCCTCTACTGAAGCTCAAACTGAACGAACGAGAGCGTATGTAAGCGACCAGCAGAACGTGCTGTGTGTACGTGCGTCTATGTGTATGGTTGTGAATATGCAGGCACCTTTTCTTCTTTTTCTTGAAGTTCGCAAATTACTCACGGCGGCATAGCCCATTTTTGTAGATCAAACTCAGGACTTTTCGGAATGAGCGAGCGGGGTGAGCTGAATCTGAAAATAGGAAGCCTTCTAGGCCGAACCACGTGCAAAACGAAGGGTAAGATAGGTCTATGTCAGCCCTCGAAGCGGGTAAAAAATGTAGTAGTGCTTCTTTTCTCCCTAAGTCTATATTTCCTAAATCGCTGTAGACAGACAGCAGATATGCTATCCGGGCTCTTGGTCGCCATTTGATGCGACAGGCTACTTGCATTGGATCTAGGCTAGTCAGACGAACGAGGGTCTATTAAAGAAGAAAGGGAAGTTAGCGAGACTTGGCTTGCCTGCCTTCATGGGAGTAAATGGCACACCATGCCCGACCAACGGTAGTCAATGACGGACCGCGATGGGCAGAGTGGGTTGCTTTGCCAGCGCCGGAAGCTGTGTGTGTGTGAATGTATATTGATCTGAGTTGTGCGGGATGGGTCCTTCACACGCCGAAGGACTAAGGAGACCGCTTGGCCCTAATTGCGCATGATTTGTTTAGCGTAGAAAAAAAGAAGGTAGTCGACACGGGCGAGGAAGATGAGACGACCAGACGTTACTCTATAAATCCAGCCCGAGCTCAGACCTATTTAATCTTCAACCATTGACAGAGATCCTAACGCCGAAAATCTGTAAAATAAGAGGGTGGAGCTGAGTTATTCAAGTAGCTAAACGACTTAAGAACAGGGACTGATAGTGCGGAACGGGGAGATTTTAGAGAGAGAACAGGATGTTATCCCTTGACGGCGGCCGTCTTAACGGCGGAGAAATATCGCGTACGCGAAGTATTACTGGTAGGGGGAACGAACAATAAAGGTACAGTACTGCTATTTTACGATAGACAGGATAAGGGTAGCAGATGCACGCATCTTTCCCAACTAAGCATATCAGCAAGCGTGTCTGTTATTACTCAATTAAAGCATTTACAGTTTATTCAGTAATACAACTAATTTATTTTATGATTCCTTAGTTTTCACGTGCATTTCTATTTAAATTCGCAGGATTGCCTCTACGCCTGACGCATTTATCGGTGCCATCGGTCGTTGTTGCGGGTGAAGGTACCTGGTTAAATTGCAGCTATGATCAGGGCGACGACGTCATCTATTCACTCAAATGGTATAAGGATAACGTTGAGATATTAGGATATATGCCCTTCGATGAACCCGTCAAAATCAAAAGCTACAATCTCACCGGAGTGTATATAGACGTAAGTAGTTAAGATCTGCCGGTAAGCAGTATTGAGCTTAAGAGTAATAATAATAAATTAAGCTGAGCATACTTAGCCATCATATTTTAATAACCTGCAGATATATATAGATGGTATAACAGTAACGCTGGCTTTTTTCAACAGAATTATGTTTGTGGCTACTTGTACTAACAGTTATGCACCTTTGGAACTGGAGGATTTATGGAAGCTGAACTTTTAGCCAGTCTATTAAGCTCTTAATTAGTTCCAACATGTAGGTGAACTTTTACAAATCAAGAATTGAAAAAGTATGCACCGAGTATGCTTATACGCACGGTGTAAGTTTCTTTGTATTATCTTGTCTTTCACAAAATCATGGGGTGTAAATGTAGGTAGTGCAATATGATGAGGCTTCCTGCTGGATTAGGCCTGTCTTTGTTTATGTATTTTATCACTTAGACGTTGGCATCAGGCTCAAGTATTGGGCAGCTTTTTTTTTTTCGGTCGCATACTCCTTCTTGCCGATTCCTTCTGCTGCTCGATGCGTAGCAGTCGTGACCTCGTTTCGCTTTGTTGCTGAGTCTGATCCCGTATTGCGTTACATCTTGTTGCATCGCTTGCTCTAAATATAGAAAGGGTCTCTAAGTACAATGCGCAACGACCGATGACCAACGACACGGACATGCACTGTCTGCATTAGGGCAAGCATAGGTTAATCGTCCATAGCAGACAGACGGACGGACAAACAATGCCGCTGTTACCTAGACAGGCACTTACACATCTCTGGCGTTAGGGCTGCTGACTGCTGTACAGCTGTAGGGAGGATACCTAGCAGCACACTGCACCAGGATATGTAGTACAGTTATATTTGAGCTAATAGAAGCTGAAGTGCCTAAGTCGACTGGTCGATATAAGGACAGCAGCAGTGACAAAGAGACGGCCAGGCTACTTTGGCGAAAACAGCATTGCTACACCGGACCAGAAGCACCTAGAAGCAGAGGGCGAGCAAAAGCAAACGTGAAACGTACCGAGAGCGAGGCAATAGCGAACAACAGGGAACGAATGGACAAATGTCTAATCCCTTCTTAGGTTGCGGGACATTAATTAGACTGATAAGCAACGACGCCATCCCATGGCGTTCCCCGCTGCTGCTAGCGGATAAGGCACATACAGTGTTGTACCTATTTATCGATCTACGTATCGTACATCGAACGCTAGTAACCTAATGAACAATAAAATATTCTTTGAGGATTCGGGTCTGTCTTCAGCTGAAGTGGACCATCCTCTCGGAACTCACGTGAATTGAATGAGCTGGACCGCCATGAATAGAGGACGGGCGTAGATCAAAAGTGGACCTCACCCTAAGACAGCAAATGCATATATATATATATATGCACTTGAAATAGCAAAAAACCGCCAGCTTGCCGCTGTAAACTCAAAATAATTCTATAATTCAGTGACAGAATCTGGGCAGGTGTTACGTCGAGCAGTTCATCAATGTACTGTAGAGGTCTATTTGAAGAACGTACGTATATACCGTAGAACAGAAGAACCACTGTGCCATGACTTAGTTTCGTGATTAAGTTAGAAAAGAGCTGAAATTCTATACATTTCATGCCACTTCTATTTTCTTTATGATTGGTTGTAGCGCTTACGGGTGCGTCATACGGCACATTCGAACGAATCAGCAAACGATGCAGAGCTCTAAAGTTTCAAATACGTGCACCCAAATAGTTCAGTCGGCGTCACCTGTTTCGGATACCCTACACTGTTTTACAGATATCGGCACTTGAAATGTATTCATGAAATCTCTTAAGTATATTATGACGACACAACTCTGAATTGAAAAGAAAGCCGGCAGGAGGAATGACAGCGCAGCTTATCCTATCCCATAGTCTGCTACCTAAAAAGGCAGCAGACTACACCCTGGTGGCAATAGTTGGTCTCTTTCTTTAATTGCCCTTTCACAGTATTACCCTTCGCCCCATGCCATGAAACCTGTCTAGGGTTTGTCACACAGAGCTCTGTTGTCGCTCTTGCATATAGCACACTGAGTGCAAATAAGCGACGTCTGTGCAATGGGATAGCGTAGACAATCGAACGCAAATTACACTCTGATTGATACAAAAAAGCAGTCAATACACAGATAGCTTCCGATACCGATTATTCTTTTTACCATCAGTTACAACAAACGGAGCACTAGTGCCACTTACTGATCCGAGTCTCGGAAAAAAGGCGCAGATCGAAGGTGACGTACATCGTCCAAGGTACCAGATGAAAAAAGGGTAGATTATCTGTTTTGTCATTGACGTTGTGGCATACCTCTATCGTGACCTTGCCATCGAACAGTGTCAGCGGTAGCAGCAAAGAAACATAGCTGTACAACGCATTGCACATGGATGTAGCTTGTCGTTACCATCGTGTTGCCTGATACCAACTTCGGATACCACGATTTGTTTCGCTATGTTACATGTCTCCTCTCTGGTCTGGCAGCGGAGTTCGATTTATGAGCTTTATGAGGGAGTACGCGAGAAAGAAAAGCCCGCATTAAGTGCCAGCAAGAACAGTACATGTGGTAGTAGTTGCAATTATCGAAGAAAAGTACGTATGGCGTAAAAGTGTAGCTGAGTTAAATCGTTGTAGACCGGCCGGAATAAAAGCGGGAGCGGTACGACAACAAACTCCGCTCCATAGGTAGCACACTTTCGTATTTTGCAGCCATTTTGTTTGCAGTCTATAGAGGAAACAGATACCATATGCAGATGGACCAAATTATGACAGCGGTTTGGAACCCAATTGCGTAACAGCAGGACAACACTACGTAGCAATCATCATATCTGGCCTTAATTCGAAAATACTCAATACCACGATACGATCAAGCTGACTGGAAACATTCAACTTAATTCTTGCGCACAATGGAGAGCCCTCGCATCGAACAGTCTGATTGTCTTTCTTTTTCATCGCCTCCTCAGAGAATACACTAATGAGTGATAGAGAACATGGAATGCGAGAGAATAGCTCCGCCAACATGGTAAAGGTTTTCGTGGCTACACTTGAATATCATGCCTCCCCTCAGTAACTGATTCCTCCCTATCGAAGTATCTATGACTAATCTATTCTTTGTACTTAATCTAGTAAGCTCGTTAGTCAAATGCTTTTACAGTGCGTTTTAACCATTTTGTCAGTTCTCGCCAGTATAGTGGGTTTATAATGTTATGAACTTTAGCAATGTTGCGTTAGGATCGCACGCGCACAAGGGTTCTCACTAAGCAGTTGAGGGTGCTATCTGCAGGAGCAGCGGGAGCGCGTTTACAGCCTGAGAGAACTTGGATAGGTAAAAAAGCAGCAAGAGTCAGTCACAGTTCGTTCGTTGCTGGCGTTGATACCGAGGTTATTGTCACTACTTTTCTCTCTATAAGTATCTTTAGCTGAAATCTTCTTCCTGTTGAAATTCTTGTTCCTTCTTTACCTATGCCCCTCCGAGTCTCTCGTACGACTCGATTCCCCTTAAGAAACAAAGACCTTCTCTATTCTTTTAGACCTTGCTTAGCTGTGCTCCTTTGTGTAAGCGGAGCCGTTGTAAATCCCTGCTTCTGCCGTTTTCGCTTTTCCTGGTTTAGCCTCGACAAACAAGGAAGACACACAGACATACCATTACGAACGGGATTCGCAGCGAGGAGCAAACTTACTAACACTCCGAACACTCGAAACGCAGCAGACTCAGCGAACCTATCCTAGCCCTAGTCCCATTATTACTATACATGTATAAGAGCAAATCTATATGTTACTGACTTTTTATGGGGCACAGTGAGAGCAGCAGGACAAACCAGCGAAACCAGGAAAACCATCGAAACTGTCGACGTTAACCTAGGAACACAGCCAGAGAGAGTCCGCTGGGACTGTCGTTGCTGTAAGACAGTATGTGCCTATAGTATGTGTAAGTTTTGGGGTTAAATTGGGAGGTATGGTGGCAGGCGAACAGCGAAGCATTCAAAGAAAACTCCATCAGACCCAGGTTACGAATCGTGTATATGGTGTGCTGTCACACAGCAGACGTTGCAAAAGGGAGGTCAGCGCCGACGCGAATTTGGCGCTGTATTTCACACTTGGTTCGGCTCCTTACCCTCTTCTCTGTCAGGATGGACGCTACAAGAAAAATAACAAGTAGAAATAAGGAGACGGCGATCGGAGTTAGAAGCAGGCAACATGACAACAGACTCAGTGTTGTGTGTGCTGACGTGATGTCTGACATTACGCCTTGTCGGCTATGTCGAGGCTCGTTCGAGGCTTGCACATTTCAGTGGGTCAATGCGAGCCGATATTGCCTGTTTTCGTTTATATTCGTCTTTATATAACTCAGATTTTACGTGCGTATGTCACTATGCACATTTATTTTCAGCTGGAACGGTCGAGGCCGAATCCTGCTAACATCTATTTGAGTCACACCGACCGCTACTCCGAAGGCCGTTATCGGTGCGAGGTGTCGGGAGAGTCTCCTAGTTTTAACACGGCGCGCGCCCATAAGGATATGACTGTCGTAGGTAAGTGCATTGTGTAGGAAAACGACACATGTTCTACGAATATTATATGGATTTATTGCAATATATTAACCATCCTTAACCAAACACATGTCAGACAGAATAGGCATAGTCTGATAGCAGCAATTTAGAGAAGAACAAAGTACGATTATCTGTTTGTTATGTAGTTATGCACAATTACAATATATTCTAGGGCTTTCGAGATCGTTAATTTATACAAAGATAGGTATATAATCTGTTAGGCGTGAGGCTCCCCTATGTCGACCCATCGTTTTAATCTACCGAATTTGCTAGCCAGATATAACTAAGCTTTTATGGATTGACTATCATTGATGGTATTAGATGGACACTCCATGAATGTATCATAAAAACCTGTCCTTCACTTTCAATTATTAAGCAGTTTGCTTCATCTAGTCATCCGTCTCGACGTTACTTAGGTCTTCGTAGTTACTAACGTATATTTTTCTCGATATCTAACTAAATTACGTTCTGTGTGGGGTTGAGAGCGTACTTAAATGTACAGGTTGAAAGGTCCTCTATATTTTAACGTATCTAAAACTCCCATAGCGTAATAACCACATTTGTATAAACATTTTAAGTGGTCCTTTCATTCGACTGTGTCCGATATTCAGTGCTGCTTCTTTGAAAACTGCTTTTATATCGCTATGTAAATCTCTTTCACGTTTTCTTATGATATCAACAAGTGGTTGATCGAGGGAGCGTTCTGTTTACTCCGGTACACGAATGTCTCTCGACGTTTTCTGCCTCCGCATTCTTATAAGGCTGTCGTCATTATTACGATTGCGTAAGGCTGCTTTCTGCTGGACGGCCAGAAGTGATCAAAAGATAAGCGGCGCATCGATGCGGCAAAAATCATTCACGTGGACGAATCTTGTACGACGAGATATGGCCTAGTTTATTTCCTGTTATTGAAACAAGACCATCCGCGTGGATGTTCATTCCTCCGAAATTTAGAGAACAAAATCGTTTCGTCTCGTCTCCTGTTTTGCTCCTCCTCTTCCCTGTTAATATATATCTTGCGTCGCCTTAAATCGTGTCAGGTATAGGCCCGTCAAACTCATCTCTTCTACGCTTGGTAAACCGCTCAATTATTTTTGTAACATATCTTCGGGCAAGGCTCGCTTCAGGCTTAGTCGTGCGTATTTCCAGCCGTTTACCGAAAAAGCGGTGGTGAGGAAAGGAAACGGACAAAAAATTCTTATTTTGCCTTTTTCTATATTTGCCGCTCGCCGTGGGCTTTCTGCGTACGCGGTGTCTTGTATTACAAAACTGGCCCCACACGGCCACTGCATGATCAGGTTGGGGAGCTCAATAGTTGTTGGCTAGAGACTCCACAACAGTATAAATATTGTGTAAACGACCTACCACTAGAATAGTCTGTCCACCTTTAACATAAGCAGTAGCAACCGGCTAGGACGACTACCCCAAAGCGGCAGGGCGGCCCCCTTGAACGCAACCGCTTTGGCATGATGCTTCGATCTGCTTTTCATTGGGGTTTCTTGTCAATTTGACAGCTATGCACAAGCACAGAAGATCTTGCAAAATGTGGAGATTCTCGGTAGGTTTCGTGGAAGATGCTGACGCAAGTCGAAGAAAAAAGAGAATCAAAACACAAACAGTTGGCTTCTTTAGAGATCTCGTTTCTTCGTCATATTCGACCACCATCTTTTGCTGATAGCTTTTGTGCGATGAGATGTGGCTGATAAGCAAAAAAGATGCAAAAGCGAAAACAGGGAACCGTACGGAAGCGTATACAGGTGTCTGTCTAGTTCCTATGCAAGATCTATTCTTTTTAAGCAAACTCCTCCCAGCTACTAATGAAGGTAGGCCAATCTAGGCAAGCGCTAAGCGAATGCGCTGTGTATGCATACCTACTGCTGTGTGCGCATGTACAATAAAAACGTGTTCTATTCGACGCCAATGTTGGTCGATGTCGGACCATCGTAGATAAGGCGTTAGACGGTGGTTTGTGATCCACTACCTTGACGTGGATAAGAGTCGATCTAAAATTCATAGGAAACAAGTCGGCACTGAGGCTAGCTCAATGTCGACTTTGTTATCCTCGATTAGGTCGCGGTTGAGGTCGAACAGATCTACAAATAGTGCAGCCTTCCAACGGCACTCGAAGTAAACATAGCCTACTTAATCTATCGATGTTGAAATATCAGTTGATGTTGGGACATTTAGACGTTTTAATGCTTGCGTTTTAACGTGCCAACAGGAACCCCTTCTCGGCAGACAGCTATATAATTATATTTAGGTCTAGGTTCGAACCCGGGCACAGATGAACCTCATTTCGTGCTGGAAGCCAGTCAGCCGTCCTGTGAAGTACCTAACGGCGATATCGGTCGTAAAATTCGAAACAAAGGCATACCTATATAATCATCTATTTTCACCCAAATCAGGTTGCTGTAGAACTTTGCCTTATGGAAACTGCTTGGTATGAAAGCTGTGTTAGCCTAAAAGTCATCGCCACTTGAAGGCAGGACAAGATCAGGAATTTGTAGTGATTGATTTCTGGGCTTTTGGGTTTATTCTTTTTACATTTGTTTTTGATCGCTCCTTTGGTTTACATTTTCTGTATCCCATTGTCTCTCTCTCTTCCTCTCTGTGTCTGTCTGCTACTGTCCTACAGAGCGGAGAACTCAACACACTTTTATATATATGTAGGAAAAAAAAAACAAAAACAAAAGTGTTCAAAAAAACCGGCCAGCAACGTTATAAGATGACCGTGATAGCATTAACAAAATGTAGGCAACAGTTCAAACTCTCTTAATACTATATATACGTACAGCGTATGTATTCCACAAAGACACCGTTCTGTTGTACAAGGTCGTATGAATTTGGCCAGAACTATTTACTTGTGACAGTTCAGAGCGCCACCGGATAGCCATGGAATCGCATTAACAGGGTGACACAGTGCACATTTCATTATTGGGTTATCTTCATGATTGTGATTCTTCATGCATTCACGTTTTGAAGCTACGGTAGCAACGCTCGTAAGCTTACTGCGGTCTGGTTGTCGGACGACACCCCAGTATTTTCGCCGACGGTTCGCTTCAGATGCTTTGGTTCCCAGAGAACCGCATTCAGTAGCAAACACGAATGGAGCGCAGGGGTACACGACTACGCACACCGGTTGAACGTTGTTGCTTCGTTTCTTCTAGCAAGCGTGGCGATGGTAGTTGTAGTCGTGATGAAGTTAGTATGGGCGTATGAAAGCGAGATAACGAAAGACAATAGCAGGATTAAAGAGAAAGCAAGTAATTGGACCCCAGAGTTTATGGGAAAGAATGAGGGGGTTGAATTTTTCATAAGTCCTGTAATGTCCTCCAGGACCCTTCGCGAGCGGCTTTTGAGAGCTCTAGCCGATAGTACGCTTGTTAGTGTAAGGCCGGTCAGTTCGCTCATTTTCTATGTGTGGCTCAGGTAGAGGATGACTGACGCACTACTACAAACACCATTTTACCTGTGTCCTGATGGCGATGACGGTGATGATGCTAATGACGATAATGATGCTTTTGATAATAATGATGAGGATGATTCTGATTATTGTTACCCACAAGGACTACGATAATAATTGCCATCGTTAAGGCATAATTAATTGCTTCCTGCGAGCTCTTCTCAAGAGAACGAATTAAGAAGGTTTGTGCCGATCGGCCTCGTAGCAAAAGGGATAAATGGAGACTGGGGTTCGCAAGTTTGTTTGCCTGCAACATGCTGATCAGGTTCGTCCTTTCTGCGTCTTGTCTCCCTCGATCCGTCGTCTGTCGACTTAATGATCAACGAGAAGGGGACAGCAAAGTAAGCGGGTAGAATATAAACAGGTGTGTGGGGGGGGGGGGAAGATATGAATGACGGAAGCCGCAGGGTATCCTGAAACATTGTCAGAAGCAACGATAGGGAGAAAGACAGGGGGCAAAAGCAGGCGTATCTGATTCACTTCCGTCGGCCACCGGACCGTCTCGTCACAGCCATTGTCAGTATTTCACTTACTATTAACAGGCGTTTAATTTAATTGGTAATATTTCAACCAAAAAGCAACTGAACAAGAGTTGGGTCTTTGTTCGATAAATACCTGAAATTGCGGTTCGTTTTTGTCCTGGTAAAAATGAAGCATCAAACATCTATGACTCAGAAGTTTCTTCAGCAGGAAACTTAGGGAAATTGAGTTCGCTGACTGGCTTTCAACTTTCGGATGTACTCTGTCATCATAGCAGCGTATTTTACTTCAGTTAGTTGTCGCTGTTCCTGTCGTGTTTCCTCTGGCTCCTCCTGTACCAAACCCCCCAAAAATTGACGTATTTCGTCCTTCCACTTGGATCCTCATTAGCTAACGTTTCTAAAACGACGCTCGTATCGATGGATGATGCATATAAGGACAAGTCCACTACACCTCCCTTCTTCAGGTGACTCTATTCATGATACGCGGTTCCACCTAACGTCCAGGTTACTGGACCTCACTACATTATAGCAGCCTATTGGTAGCGGATTACAACGAACATCTTCAGAGATTTCACTTTACTTGTTAAAAAGAAAATTATCTTTACATTGTTGAAAAGTACATGAAAAGCTGTATTAAATATACGATGTTCTTCGTTTTATTGCTTTTCCAATTAGATTGTATAAAGATGTGCATTTCCAAGCTAAAACGGGACTAAAGTGTGATTGTCCACATGTAAGAAGACGGTGAATACTTCTATGGACTACATAAATCTGTATCATTATAGAGCCTTTATGGCAACTTGCACTCCTCGCGGGGCTTTGCTTCTAGTACAGAGTGTTGTGCAATTATTTAATTTTCGGGGTGCCCTTGTGCCTGCAGCAGAAGAAATTGTTATAGGCATTTTACTTTATTTTCCATCTAAACCACGATTCAACTTTGTTGGTGCATGTTGGGTTTTTCAGCAATCCCATCAAATGGACTTATCTTGTCGGGCGTGTTAGAGCGACGAGCTTACGAAATCGGCGATTTGGTCAACGTGTCCTGCAGCTACGGACCGAGCAAACCCAACGCTTCCCTGGATTGGTTCATCAACGAAATCAAAGTAAGTAAACGAAAACTAACTATTAAAGACGATGAATCAAATATCCTATATGATAACAGTACAAATTCCTTGTGCTTATGCAATTACATATAAAGAACACAATTATATGGGCCTAAGTCGACATTTTGCACGATCCGGGATAACCAATTGGAAATTTCAATTGGATAATATGAGTTAGTATACCGTTAAAACTGAAGCGAAAAACAAAAACTACGAATGAGAGCTTGCTATGTATAT
>NW_019214181.1:0-70485 GCF_002532875.2 Varroa jacobsoni | reverse complement strand
GTGTCTATGAGGCATACACTATAACGCCAGACTGGATCCGCCCTGAACTGTACACACGCTTTTAGATACAAGGAGCGATGAGCAAAGACTTAGATCTGCTATTGTCAGAGCATGGCAGTTACGCCATGTCACTCAAGAGGGTGGAGTTGTCGGTACAATGACAATGAATGCGCCGTTATAGCCGTTACGACAGACTCTCGATAAGTATACACATACATAAGCATTGACTATGTGTTCTGCGGGAAAAGATCTAAGCGTGTAAATTATTGGCGTGATGTTACTAGGACTAGCAGGGCAGATGCCAAGGCTTTTTAGGAATCTGTATTACAGTATTATGCACAGGCCAACGCGTCAGACGTTCCATTTTGGATAAAGTAAAGCGTCGTAATCATTAGCAATTATATGAAAAATGAATAGGAGAAAATTAATAGGCATACGTTATAGTTCTCTGTTTCATTATGTGTGTTATGCTTTTAGAGCTGAGAGATTACCCGCTATGGATGCTTTTCTGTATTGAACAATATCTGTGCTTTTTGCACCTCAATTTCAGATGCCGGCAGGGGCAGAGCACATTCTCGAGTCCTATTCTATGGATACTGAAGGTCGAAGCCTGATAACCAAGACGTTAACTTTCACGCTTACACCATCGCACCTTTGGCGGGGTGAAATGAAGTTGCGTTGCAATTCACTTATTCGCGTAGAATTCAATGTTAGCAGTGAGGAAATCAAGCTTAAGAATAAGGGGACACATGTCGAAACATCCGCGAGTCTGGACGGTCCAATTGTGACAGGATTGCAGAAGTCGTACCGTTATCCGTCTGATCATGTGAAACTCAGTTGCCGGACCGAGACCTACCTCAATTCAGATCGAAGCCCAGTGCGACTCATGTGGCTTCTCAATGAGAAAGAGATCACGGGCTCGAAACTGGTATACACTACTCAAAAGATGCAGGACAATACGACGCATACATTCCACGAGCTTAGTCTCCGACTCAACGATCCGGCTTTCCCGATGATCGGCAAGGGCCAGGACACCAAACTGAGATGCGTGTCGACAGAAGAAATCGAGTTTAGTCAGAACGCCGTACGTGTTCTTCGACTACGTGAACACTACTCATCGGGAGCCTCATCCGATTCGGCGTTGGCGCTTCAAAACCACGAGAATCGGATACTCAGTTTTCTGGCCGCTGCATACTACACCTTTGTAAGCACTCCACATTCAGCAGGCTCAAGGCCATCGTCCTGTATTGCTATAACAGTGACAGTTGTGCTGTTAGTCTCAGCGTTCTGTCGAAGTTTGTAAGCGTGACCGCATTGAAAAATTTGATGCTCATAGAAAGGCACAGTTCCACGGGCCGTCCGATTTCTACGGGTCTGCGATTATGCACAGATACCGACGACATCGAGTACCATCCATAGAAGTTAGAATCCGTTTTAGACTGACTGATTGACTGACGATATCCACGTACATCTGAAATGGTCAACTAATAAAAACGCTACCATACGAGGCACAAAGCAAATATGGCTGTCATGTGCTACTGCTGCGTTTGCTAGTTCAAATTTATGTCAGATTAAAAATACTTCATTCAGCTCTACAAAGGCTTTCGGCCTGCCCGAGAATCAAGCAAATGGTGTTCATTTTTGAAAATAATGATCTACGGACTAACAAGGAACTGCCCCTTTTTTTCTGTTTTTACTATGATTCCATATAATACACAATGCAAAAGAACGGTTAGTAAGTCTCTTTACTCACACGACCCGTGTATTGTTTAACGCGGCTCTAAACAACGATCTGGCTTATTCAGACTGAAGGTTCGACTAGCCGGTTCTGCACACAAACTAAGACAATAATTGACAAAAACAAATCATATCTTCTAACGCTCGCCGATCTGAACGGCAGCGTGCGACAAAAGATGTAACACTAACATTCACAAAACGCTAAGTTGTCTAGATTCGATATAGGCGTGCAGTGAAAATCATAGCACGAGACAGCAACGCCAAAAACCACGAAGACAATACTATCGCTGACGACAAGAAGAATGGCCAGTAACAAAAAAAAAAAAAGCACAAAGAGATAAGGGTGCACGCAAACGAAACTATTCTATTCTTTCGAGGCAAGCACGATACACTCACTGCACGAGCTAAAAGTGTACGAGCTGTCAGCCATAACAAAGGCAGGGAGTTCAATACTGTTAAACGAGAACCCGTTTTTGCGCACCAAGCCGGCCTTTGGGGATATATCGAATGGCCGTACTCTGGTCGGATGTTTCACATATTCAAGTAATGATGCGTGACTGAATCTATGTATTGTTGCGCAACGTATGGAAAAAACATCATCATCTCTCAATAGATGTGCAACCGTGTGTGCATGCGTGTTCTAGATAGATATAGCAACAAAGAAAATGGTGGAAAACGGCACTTTTCATGGAAAATAATTGTCCTTAATACAGGTAGCTTCAAAATAGTCAAAGAATTAGAAATCTTTCAAATACTATCTCCTTGAACATGTAAAATAAGAATTAACACAGTGACAACTGACATACGTAGTACGCGCGTAATTTCCCATCTAAATATATTATATATAGTATCTGCGATTTCTCTCAACTCTTCCGAGCGGTTAGTTACGTGGTGTAAAATCACACTCGAATGTATTATAAAGGAAAGAAATTTTTGGCGTTTCGTGACTTTGGAAAAATACGTCTAACGGTGCGCGGTAGACTCAGGTATTGCGGCATAAGCACTTTGAGGCAAGACCCGAGTCATTAACACTTAAGCGATAGATAATTGCAAAATCTTATTATTGTGAAGGAACCCTTAGAATTTCTCAAGCAATCTTTTCACCCACTATATATATATATATATATATATACATACACGTTCCAACGAATGTTCTGAAGCCTCTAAACGTATGTGTTGATTTTTTTTATTTCATCAAAAAGACTCATGTGTCAAGCTTGCTAGAAAGGCTTGACGCTGTTTTTAGACGGTATTATAGAAAAAACAAGAAAACATCACCGAGTGTCAGCCCACGTGACCAAAGACAATTTAATCTTCTTCCGCACAACGATAAGGCTGAACGTTAATGCTGCTTTATTTCTGAGCTACAAAAACAGTGTTGTTCGATGCAGATTCTCTTCCCTGGCCACGCGTTCTATCTAAGTCATGTAAAATATCTTGTTCCATTATTACCACTATGCTTACCCATTATAATTATCATCATTAATTATCGTATTGCTGTTGAAAGTAATGTAATGAAACGATGGAAATATCTCATTATTTGCGCTTACAGTGTACGAAAAAAATCTCTGTGTACACGTCCATGTACCCATACGATGACCCAGTCTAAATTGAACCTTTTGTACAGTGGCAAACGTTGCGTACGCCTAGAATTTTTCCGATGGCGCCATATCTATAAAAATAGGTAATTACATCATATTATTTATGCGAACGTCGTCCGTGTTATTACTATGTCCGTATATACCATCCTATTACAAGATACGTACACGATTTGCTATCCCTGTGATACGCTTGTGATACGGCCGATCAACAGCCGTAGTTATTATTATTAATGCCGATACGACGAGGTCACAACAACGATGATGATTATTAAGGCTTCGTCCTATTGCTAGCAATTTACTTGGTGGACATACGTAAGGAATAGGGTCACACCAACCGTAAAGCTGTCATCGGCTATGTAAGATAAAAGTCAACAAATATATAGGCACATAAGCACACGTTAGAAATCTACCCTAGTAAACAACGGCTTGGACAGTTCGAACAACAAAAACCTCAACGCTTTGTAATATAATGATGATGCGTTCTATGCCAAAGATAGGTACTACGAGCACTTTCATAACGTCCTACGAAGTATGGCTAGAGCCTCGTAGATAAACATATTAATAACATAAAAACAGCAACAGGACTCTGCAACCGATGTCTCGGTAACAAGCGAACGACTGCGTCTCGAAAAGAACACACAAATAGATTTGTGTTGGCGACAGACGATGGTGGTATACAGCCAACTGTTGACTCATTCAAACAAACAAACAAACAAACAAACAAGAAACATAAATAACAAATCGTAATGCATATGTAATGAAAACGCTAGCGAAGAGAAAAATGCCGTCATGGGTATGGTTTAACGGAAAATTGCCACTGACAGAGGATGTAACAAAGGAAGTTCTTCTATAACAAAGGCAGAAATAAATGTATAAATTATAATGTCCACTGTGATGTTATTGTTTGTTAAGCGTCAATATTAACGTATATTCCGATCAGCTTAAAGTGATATGGCAGTATTAAAATTCATTGCAAATTGATCGTCGTAGTTTTGATCGACGTTTCCAGGAGATCGGTTAGACAAGAGGCACACCTTTCCCCCTGGAACGGAATACAGGGGGTTGCAAAAATCAAAATTTTGATATTGGAAATAGCCGTGCTTAGTCGACGTAGTTTTTCTGTTACAGCATAATATTTCGATGTGTAAGAACTTCCTCAAATGGGGTTTGCCCTAAGTCTATTGTGAATTCTACCGACAGCTACTTAGGGTTCGCTTCACTTTACTGTCCCTATCGTCTTTTCGAATAATCATATGGATCCATAACAGGGTTACAGTGAAAATTAGGTCCATCTAAATACTGCAGACTTTAATCAGCGATTCGCTGTTAGCTTAGATTTTAATTTACAATTCACATTCATAGCTATTGATATTTTTGCGGCCACAGCCAATAAACGTGTTTCTCGGCTATTTCCCATAAACAACATCGATCAAGCCACTATGGTACGATGTCTAAAAGCATGTTAAAAGGTTGTTGACCCGCGGTTGGCTCTCAGCTGCTACCCCCGGTACATTGAATCACCCCGGACCTCATCCGTGAAGTATTACTACGGGGGTTACTCAAGAGGAGGCCTACGGCACAGTTGGGCCCACTTCAGTCCCCTGCCAAAACCCGCGAAGAGCGGAGTTACATTGCAGAGCATCAGGCCCATTGTGAGTTATTATACGCCAACTCTTTTCATCATTTGTTGTCCATCTTGTCTAGTGCCGTTGACACTACTATTTTCTTGGCTATGTGGCATTTTTATCGTAAAGTTATGTTAATTCTGTCGTTATCTATCTCTACCCAAAAACGACTGAAGCTCTCTTGAGTGTGTGATATCCAACTTACCGTACGCTCGTTGCTTTGACCTTTGAAGAGTTTTTATGAAGCGAACAACGTAAGCCTACTGGTCTACATGCACAGATGTCTGCCACAAATGTAAAATCCGTATACATTTTTGTTTTAAAACTGTGCACTTCAGCCATTTCCTAAGGAGAAATTACTGACACTCTTGTTAGAAAAAATATCGTTAAGTTAATTATACACTCGTGTTAATTACACTCATAGTTAACTGTTTCGTTTATTATTATGTAATCATCAATAGATTTCGATCCCAAATAGAAGATTTTAGCTATTGCGAATCTGTGGGGTCCTTGATAAGAACCAAAGTAGCGGCAATAAACAGTTGAAGCTGTCAGGATATGGAAGTGCGTTACTCTGAGCAGTAGTTGTTTTGCAACTAGCTTAGACGATTTCGCAATCACGTAGTGTTTGTCCTAAGTTGCTAAAAATATATTGCGCAATAGACGGAGATTGTATAGGATAGCCTTAAATGTATAAAGAAGTTCAAGCTTTCGTAACTTGTACTGGCATGCACGTTCGCATGCGTGTTTACTAAGAAACGTTACTGTACACGTGCATATCTTTGTTTGAAACGATTCTAACAGTCTTCTTAAAAATTGCATATCTTTTTCATATATAGAGTTTTAAACTTTTCAAGCTTTACATTGGATATAATATAGAATACGGATATACAGCTTAGTATATCCACTTAAGCATCAGCAGACTCAAAAACATAATACACTTGGTAATCTGGATACTTTCTTTTGATTGGTAATTATTACGTGTTTTTAGTGTAATAAACTATTAAAAATAGCTTTATTTTTGCTACCAGCTTTATTGTCAACTTTCCGGGGGGGAGGTGTATACAACGCACACTTAAACGTACACAAAATGCACCTAAATAGCAATCTGTTCTCCTGGTTAATAATGTCACGTTAACCTCAAGGTCGATTAGAGTTGATTCTCGAATCCTAAAAAGGACAGAAAAATATATAGGATGGCAGAAGCGGAAATTTTGAAATCTTTAAAAAAAATCAACTGAATGAAATATCATAAAAAAACAAAAAACAAAAAAGAGTGTCCTCCCCTCGTAGCGAGATCGACTTGAACAATAAAACGTCGCAAAGAATCTACCCTGCCCAGACAAATAGGATACATACAGATTCCGTTTGGCTATACAGCGCCTGTGCAAGGACCTTCGGCGATAGTGCAGTTGCTATACGACTGTCTATCGCTTTAATGTGCTGTCGTTTTAAGGCATCAATTATTTGGATGTGAGAGAAGAAAGGGTTCTAGGTATTCTTTGAAAATGCTTCAGGTAATAGAGAGGAGAGCCACGGCACAGACGTCTACTCGTCACGCAAGAGCCCTAAGGCACGTAAGTGTATCTTCCGATGTTCATCTATAGAAGCCGAATATAGGAGCACAACAACCAAAATAAATTTAGCGAATTATAGAAGGTTAAGCGTTTATACAGTAAGTTTAGAACTGAAAAATTTATTTCGTAGTTTTTCTAATGTGCGATGAACCAAAAACGCATTCTGGTCGCTATCGTTAAAATTATTAAATATCCCAAGCAAGAAAAGTTAGAATTTGGTTCGAACGTCCTGTAGGTCCTATTGCTTGCGGTACACAAATGTAATCTCTGTATCATGAACATACGTTCCTATTCAATTATCGTAAGTGGGGTTGGTGAGGGAGGACGGGGGGTATCTCTGGAATGTTAGGCTCATAGATGTAATAAATGCTTCCAAGCTGCAAGCGTGACAAGGTTCAAAAATGCAACTGCCAACACATAATCCGTGACAAATTAATCCACTGTCAAAAGCATTACAAAATCATACGGAATCAATTGTTGTTGATTTACTACAGTTCAGAAGATACTCTTTTTCTATATATATATATATATATATATATAGAAAAGGTCACCTGCTCGACGTAGCATTCGGTGGAGGCAATTAAACTGTTGCCTATTGGACGACATCCCACATGTTTTGCGGTTAAACTTAGAAGACCTTCGCATTCTTTCTACATTTATTATGACAAGCATCATTTTCGTATGGAATCGCGGAGTCGTATGATGGAATCACGGAAAGTTCATCTGATAATCCCTTACCAAATCAAGTTAGCTTCGTTACTTAGTCTGGCGATGTCCGTTCTGTTTGCTAAGATGTGGTAGGATTATCGTGTCCAGATGGTACCAGGGTTATTTTTGTGCCGAATATTGCCTATCGCTTGGCCTTTGAGACGTTCGCCTTAACGAATTCCTGAGTGTATGGTATAGGATCCGACGGTCAATCATCAATAAACAATTTTAGAAATGTCAATCTGTATGATAAACACGAACTTGCTTGGAGGCATCTAAATGTCCGGCAATGGCAGCCGTAGTCGCTGGCGGCCATTTTATCTGGCTGTTTCTTTTTCGTCAGCGTACTTGAGAATACTAAACCCTGGGAAGGCTTTTAATGTTAGATAAAGTGTCGATGTCCTGACGTTGCCTCCGTGCGAGTGCTTCGCTGCCTGCCATAGTTAGCTAGAACCAGAAAGGCAGGACGCCTTGTGAAGCGTAGTCCAACAGGCTGTATGACATACGTACTTCATACGCGACTTGAAAAAGTCAGGTTGATCTGTTGTTTATAAGATTTTCGTCAGCGGCACCCTCCAAAGCAATATTTCGCCGACACAGCTTGACAGCCCACCGATGTCAAAGTAACCGATATTTGTAGTCTCAGATCAACTACGAAAAATGATTTGGCATATTAGAGAATGAAGGAAGAGCATACTTTTAGTTTCAATTTCATTGAGTTACAAATATAATGTGCCTTATAATACAGTATTGGTACTGCGCTTGTCCGACCTGGACAGATCAGTTGCCGCTGTTATATGGGTCAGTAGCATGAATAGCAACCGCTCGACGAGTTCGCTTGCACACGTGCTTCTAGGCACGTTGAAAGGCAAAAGTTCGCAACACGTGACAGAACAGAAAGGCAAGAAAAAAAGGAATACCTTCTTACCTCTGTCCGATAATGAGGGTTTTCTTTATCTCTGAATGATCTTTATGGTATCGTGTCGCTCTGTTTTGCGTTGTTATTGGGCTGAAAAGGTTCCCACTTGGGAAATATTCGCGAGGTGAATGACTAGCCCTAACGGAACCCGATTTTAATATTGTGCTGTACAAATTGCAGTTACAAAATGAAAGATGCGAACTTTCAGTTAGGCAGAACTTTTTTTCAATTAAAATTGAAACGTGATGAACTCGGTTTCATTCATTCATTCGTATTTAACCACTCAATTCGAGCGAGCATAGGTGTGTTGTCCAACTTTCAGCGTCCCAGCTGAGCTATAGGTTTTTACGAAATTGAACAGGCCAAGATGGATGGATGGATGGATGGATAGATGGATATAATTTTAGTGGCCGCTCGGTAACGGCACCCCCCATGCATAGACTTAGTCCATCTTGAAAGTACGCTTTCAAAGTCTTCTTTTATTCGCCTTTGTTCATTTTAATGATATTTGTCATGAATTGAAAGATATTTCAAAAGTATTTGATAAACACACGATGCTCGGGATCGCCCCATGCGTCTTACAAGATCGGATTTGTCCATCTAGCATAACGTGCTATGGTATGAGTCATACTAGAACATGTTATGCAAACAAAATCGATTTCACAGAAAACAGATTGAGGAAACAAATCAGATCTAAGCGCTTTCAGAAATAACGGAGTAATATCCGGACAGGAGCTAAGATGTCAATGTGCCCTATTTCCTGAATACTGCGGCCTTCAAATTGCATTGCTTAGAGGAATACTCGTCTGTGCCTTCAAGCATGTACATAGAAACCAACTATAATTATCTCATATATAGAACGCCGACCTTCGATATGGTATACTATAGGGGAGGTCACGAGCATGTGCAATTTTTTCAACAATAAACGCTAACCTCTAGGCGTAGTTATTGTTAATTTTTTTAAATGGTGTGTCGTGTCTGCACGTGTATTGTAAATACGTAATCAGGGACAATTTCATACTCTACTACCGGTTTGGAGTGTATTTATGCTATCCATGTTGAATGTATGGTAACTGGTATTTCTATCTATGCAGTATTATTGCCACTGCCATGTGCTGTTCTCATAAGTTCAACTTAGCTGTTGTGACCGGCAGCAACGGACTAAGTTCGCTAACTATCGAAGAAAAAACAACTTCACCAATGGCTGAGACTGAAATATGGAGCTCTTTTTCAAGTTGATTCGAACTACTCTTCAGACCTATCGTTTAGAAGCCACTCACCGTTGTGTAACGTCAGATCATAGAGTGTTTAAATGTAAGTTATAAGGAAACATCTGTCACTGAAATATTGCCTAACAGAAGCATTGAAACTTTTAGCCAACATTAACATCCGCGCGTAGGGGGACTAACGCATATCGACGAGAAATTTTGCCTAGGTCGGCCTCATTAAACATTGCTGACAACAAATACAAGATCGCTATTCATTGACCGTACAGTTTCTGAAATATAAAAAAAAAAAGTTGTACTTCCTCGCTCAGCCGCCATATCCACCGTCAATTCCAATACAAAAGTATGGAAATGGTCCACAAATCATTAGATACAATAATCGAGAAATATAAATGCCTAATTCGTACTGCAAATTCAAGTTGTTTATTTGAAATTTATTGCTGGAGGTAACAACTTAGTAACAACTTAGTAACTAGTAACATTTTGGCTCGTTCGAGATGAGACGCCTGGAGGTCGTTACAACAAATTGCGATAAGGGTTCATTTCTATGTTTGGTCGTAGTCATTAGTGGGATCCATAAAAGCTGCTGCTGCTGCTGCTGCCCATGATCTCTTTCTAAAACGATGTACCATGATTCATGTACTCGCGCGTATGTTACCGAACAGTCGAAGACGTGATATTACTACCATTGCGCGATAGCCATTGTTGAGTACAGACACTTCTGACTTAGATGGAGACAACACAAACGACGTGTATGATTCAGGAGAGAGAGATAACTTGGTACGGATAAACTACGGTACGGCTTGGAGAACGTACGAAGCCGAGATAATCTGAAACAGAGAGAAAATAATCGCTCACAGGCTGCAGTGATCCATCGAATTGGTGCAAACGAATGCCCGCATCATCTGTTTTGCGATCAGTCACTGTTACAACCCTGATGAGGCCAAACAAAGTCAATTGATTGCTAATTCGATAAAAAAAAAGTTACCAACGCGAAACCAGTAATTAGCCAGGAACTATTTCGAAGTGAGCTGGTCATTGTTTAGATCGTCGTAGTTAAAATTTCCTTTTTTGAGTTTGGCGTCCCATCTGTCGGTGCGATTTTTCAACCTTAAAAGTACAGCTAAGCTGAAGGCAAATCAGAACTCGCAAGCGAACCACCTAACCAAGACAGCGTCTAAAGCCAGTCTCTTGTTGGATCGTGCACTGCATCTGTATACGGCGTGATACATATAACAACGAACAGAATCTATCGAATGAGATCTTAACAGCATCATTTTGATTAAATTTGCTCTTCCCTGCTTGTCCGTTGATAGTTGGCCGAAAAACTGGTTATTATAATATATACTAAATAGTATTTTTTGCATCCCATACAAATTATTTCGGCTAGGCTTTGCAGTACGCAAATCTAGGGGTAATAAGTCGACAGCTAAACGAGGTGGAACCACATTGATTTTTGCCTTTGTCATCACATAGCGGTTGAAGATTGTTTTTATAACAGAAAACCTAAGAAAACAAAGGCTCTATTCAGCGCAATTTGCCCTACCTGGATGGCCGCGTAGCTTGTTTCAATTAGACTTTGACAGAAATGTATGACAAATCCATTTCCATAAAACAGGCCTTAGCTAACAATAATAATAACTCGCCCCCTTCAAACGATGTCTATGATAAGTACCAGTTCAATCTAAAATTCGTTTCTTTTTTCTTCTTTTTTTTGGGTGTTATATGGTAGAGGTGAAAATAGATATCGGATTTTACTATCTATTTTGATACAACTGCGGTACGAAATCATGCTTGACGCAATCGTTTCGTGCGCAAGCGTCGATTGTCTGTCTTCGCTTATCATGTTTTGCGTCGATTATCGGCACAGCCTATGAACAACTCCGGCCGTATAATTTTACTTCGCTGAAGAACAGTACAAATCTGATGAGCTATACACACTGACGAACAGCTCTTCACTAGAAGACCCGTGTACTCGTTGTTGTAAACTAGGCCCTAAATGCTGTGACTCGCGACAAAATGAACGTCTTTAGGACATGTACATTTCGAACAGTCGAGGTGAGACTTTCTTTGATTATTTAAGGATCTCTTTGAGGTAATCTAAAGAAGTGTTCTTCTTCAATGCTTCTGTGACTTGTTTGTAAAATTGCTACCAAGATAGGTAACACAGATAATGATATACACACAATAAGTAAACCATGGCAGTTTTACAAATGGTAGGAGGCGGAAACGGGAAACGAGGATACCGAATAAGTTATGCGCGCATAGATACCCCCGATTAGCAGAATCTTACATTTGGCTGAAAGGTTCCGGGAAAAGACCAAGTGCAGGTCTATTCATTCGCGGTTTACCGGTAATCCTTCAGCTACCGCAGCGTGACCACCATTATTGTCGCCGTTAGTACAAATGAGTTGTCGCGATCAAGGAATAAGGTTTGCTATGGCTGCTGAGCGTGGCGCAGGATTTGTGGTCGCTTCGCCGCGGCTGAAATCGACTCATTACCATCGGAAAAGCACGTCCAGCTCACAGGAAGTCGAGGATATTTTGCCGAGAGTAGTATAAAGACACACAAGAGAGAAAGGATGTTTGGCCCTCGATAGAGTTGAGAACAGAGCAAGATGGTGGCTGATGGAACGGCAGCAGCAGCCGCCGCAGCAAAAGCAGCTGTAGTAGTCGGAATAGCAGACAGCTGCGACAACAGCCGGAGCGGCATAGCATAGCCAAAAGATTGGATAGAGGACATCGAGGAATTGGTCGTCGCTGCTACTGTCGTCGCGGTCGTCTGATGTCATTGGACTACTGCCGCCGCCGCCGCCGCCGTCGTTCGTGGGGGCCGACGACAGCGGCCGTGCAAGCGGCAGCCATAGCAGCAAAGGCTCTTTGGTCGCTCGTCTCTCGTACGAGTTTGTAGTAAATTGACACGATATTGGATAAGCCAATTTAGCCGGTGCATTACCGAAAAAAAAGGGGCCACTAGCGAAAGTGGAGTGACGATACAGTGTTAGGGAGCACGCTACGGTAAAACGGAGAAATACGAAGAGGGAAGATTGTCGACTCCGTCCGGGTAGAGGCGACGGCGACGGGATAAGAAGTGAACGCTACCGGCGACGCCAGTATGATGACAACGTATAGTACAGTAAGTATAGGAAAAAAAAATATCTGGCGTGCGAAGACGGCCGAGAAATAGTAGTTGCGGTAGTGGCAATAGAGGGCGAAAGGGAAGTATCGCCGGTGAGTGCAGAAGCAAAAAATTGGAGTGTAATGCCAATAGAGGCGCCAGCAGCAGTGGCAAATTAAGTGACATCAAGCAGCAACCAAAGGAAGCCAAGGATAAGTGGACCGTCGTCGTGAGTACGACGATGTCTAAAAGGATGAAAAGGAGGCCGAAAGCCCATATCAAGTACAGTGAGGTAGCTTCACAGCTCTGTGCTGCCATTGTGCAGCTGGCCACCAGCCGCTGCCAGTTCCCTGCCAGGAGTGTTCAGTGTTTCGGAAGGATAAACGGTTACAAAGATAAAATTTTTCCCAATGTTAATTTTGCACTTTGATCTTGCAAGTGAACAGACGACCGAGCTGCTTTATCGGCTACCCAGCTGACTGGGTCCGTACATTCGCACAACGGAACACTTAATCTAAAAGCTATCATATAAACAATAGAATATAGCACTCTCAAAATCCTAAAGACCAAATTTCAACGACGAACGACCACCACGGGCTTCATGAAGCTTCCAAGCTTCTAAAATGGTTGATCACGTTTGGGAAACATCTTAAGGGAACACAAAATGCCTCCCATCGGGGTTTCTTGATCTATATATGAGCAGGATGTCTTTTGATATTTTCATGATGTAGTATGCGGTACGTAGGATTTATTTGTACATTTAGCTGGTAGTGTAATTGAAAATGCATATTCTTTCATCCACATAAGTTTTTGAATATATATATGTTTTCTTTATTTTTCAATTAATTGAAGCGCTTTCATCGATCACTTGGTTCGAAAAGCTCGGCATGAACATATAGTGACCCAATGACAGTCGATCACGTTTAACTCACTGATGAATTGGGTGCTAGCCATTGTTTACGTCAAGCGTAGCTTTCCAGATGAACCGTAAAGTTAAAAAGGTGCAATTACTTTAATTACAGTTAGTAACTGACAGTTATTATTATTCTATGTTAACTATTTCAAACTTTTCTTTTTTAATTCACGCGACAAACAGTTTCATAGGCTTTCAGTAAGTTAGTTTTGGGCCGCACATCTTCGTCAATATCTAAACGAGTCCTCTACGGTGAGTGGTATGAAGACGATGGCTTGAAGATGACGTTACATAATCGAGGCTTGGTAAAAATACAAAAGGAGGAGAAGGATACGAAAACATTATGTCCATCGTTAGAACAAAACGCGACGGATTGAGAGGGCTGAAATTTCAAAAGAAACTAAGTGTTTTTAAATTTTTGCGCTAAGCTGTTCAGCGGTGTCGAGAGTTTTGGTAAGATGCTTTTGATGTTAATCATAGCTTGTGATGGAGTCGGCTAGTGCTTAGCTATTACGTAGGGTCGAAGGAATATCACATTTACCCATTAGGTTGGGCTACTACGATACTATCTGGCGTCACCACACTCCTAGAAATGAGCCCCCATCGTTTGGAGTTCTTTATAAGAGTGGTACTGACGACAACCGATGGCCAGGTCGGGGCTTCCTCGACTTCGAACGTGCCCCACCTTGTTCTGGCTTCCTCTAGTAGCCGTCCCCCTTCTTCCGACAGCTGTCATCGCTGTCAGGACGACACTTAAGAGGTGCGCAAGTGACCACGTAGTCGAATTCATCTGTGCAAACCACTATCCCTTTTTCCCCATTCGAGACTTGAATTATTCAACTTGAAGGCAAGGTTCACATGGAAACTGACATCACAAGAGTGGCTAGCTAACATTACGTTTATAGGGTTGCGTTGGTAGAGAAACCGTGAAGAAATTAAAAATTACCATACGTCAGTACGTCGCACTAACGTCGCTAACCCGAGAGGAGACCTTGGCGTGAAAAAAAAAACTGTTTTTCAATTCTCTGATGAGTTGAAATTATGTCAGGTTTAGCATAGACGTTGGGCTTCGTTACCTGGATAAGACCAGCATCGAACAAGAAAACGAACATTTGTCCTAGATCGTCTGATTAGGTGGCGGCTAGAGTTAACAGCCTTATCAGGTATATGAAAGTATATCTAGCCGTTGAGTCGGACTACGCAGTGTAACCGCTAAAACTGCAAAGTTGGAAATCGGTTTGATTTCTAACATATTTTTTGCCTGTCGGAGTACAATAAAATTACCGTACGTTTCTAGAGAGGCACGTGTATATTTGAGTGAACGGGCTCGTCTTTGTCCTGTCCAGGCAGATGGGACAAATAGCCCAACGATCCCTCTTTAGCATACTACGTGTGGGTTTCGGACAATGGATACATAAAAACATTAGCTTTCCCTTGTGTTTCTAACGTCTTAACACGTATTTCAGTTTCATTTCGTAAGCCTTCCCCACTGTCTGTGGACGTCTACTGCTGTCCAACTGGTCATATATCTCTTTGATCTAAAAACTCTATATAAGGTGGACTAGGTCTGACAAGTGCGTCTGGCAACATTGCGCGCATTCATTGGCCCTGTTGTATCATCCGCCAGAAGAGTTTACCATTCTTAACAGCGTATAGACGTTAGGTACAGTGTCGTCAAAGACGATAAACTTACTTAAAAATATTCATTTTATAATAGAGTGAGTTGTTCGGGCCGAACCCGTTTCATTTCCGCTTTCCTTGCACGTAATAATATCCCTTGGTTTGTCCTAGATTCGGTCATCCCACCGTTGTAATCAAATGCTGATTCCCAATGGAGTAATGCGCCAGCTTGCACCGCTTGGGCATCACTAACAACTCTCTTACCTCATGCAAACTGGGTTTGTTTGCCGGATGTCGTACTAGCACAGAGATATTACATAACCCTCTTGACTTTCATGGCGAACTTGCTAGCGTGTTTAATTTATATTTAGTAGTTGAAAATATAGTTTTTGACCGGAATTCTTAGTTTCTTTTAATTATCTTCATATTTGGCTATAATACGGATCTCAGCTGCTAACCAGAAATGATAGGGCGTTTGTAATTATCCAAGGGTGGGCCCGATGATTCCTTACACGCTAAGAATGTACATTCTATCGAATACTATAGAAATATATGGTTTCGAATATGGGTATGGTGGGATTTGTGTTCGTCTGCATTTAACACTTGTTTATCGTGTGTCACACTGTATGATTATGCGTTTTTGCTTGTTCGCTATGGATTGGGGCGTAACAAGCCAGTAGATACTTGGATATTACGGGCGGCATTGTAAAAAGCTTTGCAATAGCGGATATATCGTTCACCTTTGTTTAACGGAATTGATGTCAACTTTACCAGCTTTATTGATAAGATCTTCCGAGTGGAGGATTTTAAGAAGCCATACACTTCTTATCTGTCTATATAATGGAATAATCAAATAGTTTTTTTGAATTTCTAGAGCAAATAGTGCGAGCTAAGAGTGCATTAACACGTTTTGAAGTCCGTGGATCAATTTTTAATCTTAATGATAATCTGTAACCGTCCGAGCGTATCAAATCGACGCACGTACATATATCTGCTTTTAGCATCTATCTCCTTGACCCTGGCCACCTTTTGTGGTTGGTAATGAATATAGATACATGTACGATAGAAGCAAGCGTATGTACGGTTAGATTATAACGACATGTATAATATTGAAGTTTCAAGTAAAGCCTCGGATACGTCTGAACGTAAGAAAATACCAGAGAAAGCCTAACGTAAGTGGAAGGCGCACGAGGTTGGCGAAATAGGGGGCCACAGTTGCTAGTTTTAATCCGCGACACGGAGATATCTTTGCTTAGAATAATAAAGTATAATGTGGACTATTTTGCATTTTTCAGTGATATTTGTAATTATTTGGGCTAACAAGGCAGCTAGGTGCGTCGAAGGATTTGTATTTGCAAACATGGTATTAGAATTTGGCAATTAATGAGTCAACATATAGATGTAAGCGATAACAGATGGCCTTCGTATTCAAAAGTATCAACCCTGGTCCTTAAAAATAGTTTCAGTTACTAGATGATGAAATGGAGGCGACGGGGACGCCAACGTTTGAAAGCTAGAATTGATTTACTATTTGTGTACATACAGAATATGGCTAATTAATCCTGAGGACGCCTAACTTATTCGTGGTCGTCTGGTTTACCTAGTCAAATATATACAAGTAAGTTTACAAATATTATATACTGACATGGTTTCGAAAAAAAGAAAAAAAGAAATATTTTCTATGACTGACGTGCAGTTCAAACACGGTTAACCCAATCATCTACAAAATAGCCCAGGTAACATATCTATACATCTTAAGCCCTGCATTCGAAGGCCAATCTGATATCTTTTTATATCTTGATTTTCGTAATCTCGATATCGAGCTCGAATCATCTGGTATAGTAATATTCTGTTCACAAGATGTGGTGTGATGAAAATAAATTTTCTTAAAATTTACATTAAAATACAAAGTGTAAGTTTCCTCAACGTCCCTTCACTTATTGTATTACGTACTTTGCCCGTAACCAGTTTAAGGGCCTCCCGACCAGATAACCGTTGTTTTTACAGGCACGTGTGTGAAGTAAGCATCGTCTGCATTTACCGAAGTGGTCGAAAGGAACTTTCAACACTGGTGGTAACAGGGACGGTCAAGAGATGAGAAAAGAACGTGAGAACGACCCCGTAGCAACGCAATAATTTCCACAAACTATAATGTATTATACATTCGCGAATGGCTCGCATTGTGTCAACAACAGCAGATATAAAAATACACACAAAAACAGAACGCGTGTTTCAGAAATGTAATATCGCCAGTTGTTTGCATAATTTCCATATTGGGTCTGTATAGGACCCTGACGTATTTTTAATATGCATTGCTTTAAGTTACTATGATTCAAGTTAAACCATTAGTTAAGCTCGTTTTCTCTAGTCTGCCTAAATTAAAGAGCAATGATTCGTCTTTGTTTGTTGTCGACGGAGGAATTAAAGATAATAAGTCGTCCTCATTGCTTGCCTATATGCGAAATTATCACTTGATACATATAAAGATTATGATAAACACTAATAACTAGAGATAATGTCGCAAGTGGCTGCGAATGAAGAACATTTTTCTCAAATTTACTGGTCACCAACACATCGTTTTGCTTCTCTTATCTGTTTGTAGTCTGACACTGAGAGGTTTTATGACCTCACATGGGGGACCACGAGTACTGCAGGTGGCCATCACTAACTCGAACTATTGCCAGGCGGCCTAGTGGGCAGTTTTTTTCTTTTTGCCAGCGTAAGTAAAACACGAGAAAGATTCACTCGAGCTGGGACGACAAATCTAGGGAGAAAAAGAGATATATGGTAGTACAGAAGGCAATAGAAAGGGGAAACTATGCATCTGGAAGCGGAGTAAAGTTGGATTAGCAATAATTATTATTATAACAATGAGTAATTATTTCCCCTTGCTAAGATGGCTACGGAAGTTTATATAAGGCTTGGATCGTGCCACATTCGTTAATTACGCCAGACAGCTCGCCTGTGACTAGGTGGGACACTCGTCCCCCCGATAGCTTAGTAGGTAACGAATTTGCCTGCAGTCCATAGGAACACGTTGTGGACTAGGGTGGTACTTCATCTCATGGTAAGACCCAGCCGTCTTACGGAATGCCTAACGGCGATACCGGAACTTGAAACATAAAAAGACTATTGATATCTGTGCGGCAAGGGATTGGCGCGGGTTGCCAGCTGATGCGGCAGTGGCAAAGAAGAAAATCTTGCTGGATCCTTAGCTCTTGTTTTCATTATTGGTTAATATTAGAAGATCGTTCTTCATTGCCAAGCCAAATGTGTCCTTACGTCATCCTTCATCTATTCGGTGTTGTACTGAGACTGTTACACCCGGTGAGGCTAGCAAACGCAATTATTACTAGATCGTTCAATATGTTGATGTCACAGTTTGAGACTATGCTATTTTATAACAGAGCAACATCTTGCAGCTTCTTGTTTGCTTTTTTCTCTTGTATTCAAAATATATTTTTTGTACGTTTTGAAACCTTTTTTGAACATCGTCACTCGAGCTTTTAGCGGAAACGTTCGAGCAAGCCGTGGCAAATCAGAAGATGCAAGCGAGTGGTTCACGAATACCAATAGTAGCATGGAACTAGAGGGACTAACACTTGTTACCGTATAAATTTTGTATGTGTTACAAGATTCTACTGTTACCGTCAATTAAAAATAACTGTGGTGAGAACATTTCGAGCTTGAAAATGGGTATCGTGTTCGTGAATAACGAGCAACGAGAGCTATGGCCGAAGCCGCCTAATTTCAAAACGCGCAAGTACTAGCGCTCCGGTGTGATTCGTTTACCAACGTTAAATTTCAAACAAAAAAAAAAAGTCATTTGAACGAGGCTCAGAAAGGGACACGTAAAGACAATGATTCATTTCTACACCGAATAATCTGTAACGAAAAATAAATCCTCTACGATAACCGCAGACGGTCGCATCGTGTACGTGGACGCAGCTAAATTGTGGGTACATCGCCCTAGGGCAAATATAAATCTGTAAACGTTTACGATCTTATTGAGCTATCCAACGGAACTTGATGAGTCCTCACACGCCCGATGCAGCTGAAATGTACTGCCAACCGACTAGGGGAGGTGACAAAGCATTATTAGTACACAATGACGTTCGATTTTGCACTACAAGAATTAAGCTGAAAACCACAAAAGTTTTTATTAACCACCATACTCGCCAGGGACCGTTTCCACAGATAACTATATTTATCAGCATAATAATCAAAACATTCAAAGTGGGTCAGACATAAACGTAATGTCGAAATTGTCGTTCGAGACTCGTTAATTCCAGCCTTCCTTACGGCGGAATAAATACGCTACCTTCCAAATGGCAAAAGATCGCCAAACAAAAACACTGAGTCGGTGGAAAAACTTAGAAAACTTGCTGTTCGCTTTGTTGCATTTTCACACTGAACGATTAGTATTTAACAATAGATTATTTGCTAAGTAACATCAAGTTATGAGTAAGTTGAATAATAATCTTTTTCATTGCTACGAGCCATGGCTACTACACCGTTGAGGGTCTGGTGGACCTTTTCGAGCACCAAAATATTTCCAAATAACCTAGCAACTATAACTCGTTTAAAACATAATTCTATACCGTTTAACACTGATTCCTGACGAGTTGACTACCTTCGGTACTCTTTTGAGCACCCCCATATTATTTTATGTTTACTAGCAAATAATTGAATTACGATAAGCGGCTTGCAGAACAAATGCCTCGTTGTTGTTCCGCTGCTATTCAACCCAGCCCGAATCGTCATTAAAACTAATCCATAATAAGAGTAAAGCGTGACAAAACGTAATTCCCGGATGAAGCTCTGTCCTGTTTAGGCCATAAATCCATCAATGTTCTGCTGCTTATCTAGAATACTGTTACTTTGTATGCGTGCATATAATCTTCTACGGTCAGCATCGTGTACGACCTTGGTGGTGCCGGGGGGCAATCCATGCCAGACGGCAAAACCAATTTGACCGGTGCCTGACGTCACGCTCCAGCTTCGGCCAATACGTGCCGCTGTCGCTGAACGCACATTGTCCAGAGTTATTACAGTTCATAAATCAGAAATTCGGCACATCTCTAAAGGACATGGAAAATCGCTTCACGATTGCAGCCAGATAGAATGTAAACGAATGGATACAGCATCTGCCAAGAGCGCATTGCTGTCAAAGAAATCTTATAATTTCTGTAAAATTAGGATCCATACACGCCTATAGCTAATTTAAAATTCGAACCTTTAGCTAAAAAAAAAAAAACTGTACTTTTCGCTTCTGCTGTCAGGGCAGCTGAGCGATGAACAGGGGTTATAGCTGTGCTAAACGTTAAAAGCAATCCTTTTAAGCTTCAAAGGCTTACGCCTAACTCAGGACGCTATGAATCAACCTGAACCTGTCTAATATACTGTGCTAATATCAATAAGTCGATTCTCTGAATAGAACGTGGCTTCTAGAGCGTCTTTCAAGGGTTGACACCAGCTAAACGTAATACGAAAATAATGATGTACCTTTGGCTCAACGAGGTTACGATAGCTCTGTTTGAATGAGTATGCTCAGAATTCTGTGATAAATTCTAAATCAGGCTCGTTTGACGTTGACTCGTGCGATGTGGATACCGAACGATGTCCTTAAACAATATAGAGGAGCATCGATGATCTCCGCATGAGCTTTTTTAGTAAGCTATCCTCAAGGCAAAAACTGCTTCTTCGCTATAGTAGAAATAAGTAAGGTTCAAGATCATTCTTTTTTGCGCATTTTATCGAAAATCATGAGAATAGTATTAAGCAGTACACGTAATACTAAAGTAATGGAGCATCCTCATTCCTGGAGGGCTTAAAATTGCAAATACACCCAATAATGCGTACGAAATTGAGGTGCGAAAACCTTGAAGCTGCTCACAAATCCGGGGCTTCCTCGATAAACATACAGGTAAAGAGTTCTCTATGCTAATCTCTATCATGAAATCTACACGTTGCGTAGAATGCCATTATCTCAGTGAATAATTGTCAGATAGAATGTTTCAAAAAACGAGCCTTAGAGGGTGATTTACAGAACCGATCCCAAATATATTATAAATTCCATAAAGAAATCACGCTGAGTCCTCCGTCTGATCTTCTAAAGCAGGTCCGTAATTTCGTCTTGTGGATTTTACGCATTGCTCAAGAACCTCGACGTTCTACGTTAGCCTGCGGTAACAGGAGCTACCCACAGTTTCGTACATCAGACGTCCTTATTTGACAAAATTACCTGCCATGATAAATGCTGATGATTTCGTGCATGGCTGCACCAGTTCGTATGTGTCCAACCCAATTAGATTCTCGATTCTATTGCCTCTTCTGCGCAGAAGGACCATATACACACATAGTGGTTATTGCATAGTTATTAGGTAATATATAGGTATTGACACCATTTCAATGAATTTTGTAGCATTCGTTTTATCTTCAACGTTTTCGGTTGTTTGTTCGGATCAATTTTCCCAACACAGTTCCGGAACATAAAAAAAAAATAAGCGCATTAATAGGCTTTATCCACCCATAGTTTCAGCGATACCTTAGCAGTAGGGTGAAACGTTCGTTTATTAAATATGGCTTTAGTGAAATACATTTGCAGTTTTGTTGCATACAGTTTTATGGTTAGCGTGTGGGCCTGATTTGCCTAAAAACTACACGTAGATTTAGGTTAACATCATAGTGCCCTACAATAAGCCATTTAGGTAGTATTTCTATTCCTAGGTAATGATTAATGACGGCTTAAAGTTCAAGCTGCGTGAGTTTGCCGCTGGATAGACCATGATCATGGGGCTTCTGCTACATCAACTCACCTAGCTACTGGCCGTTGTGAATATTGTATTCTTAATATTAATTATTTCGTGTTATTATCTTTACAAAGTATGCTACGTAATAGGCAAATACACATAATGAAAAAGCGAAAAGGCCGCATGCATTACGTTGAACTCTAGCGTACCGCGTACAGCGGTTTAACTATTTCTGGTGTCCTGTTTGATCCTAGCGTATAGGAGGACGGAAGCTGCCCTTCGACTTTACGACATCGATTTTTGAGGTCGATTTGTGTTTTTTTTTTCAAAAATTCTGTTTCTCCTCCGACAAGAGACCTATAGGAGATAAGCACTGACAATTTAGTAGGAAATCCTCTTCAATAAGTAGCTAAAAAACCACTAAGACTTCGTGATTTTTTAATGGTGTTATTAAAAAAAATTAAGCCGACTCGTAAAATTAGGTTGTCGGTACCAAAAAATCAGAGTGGTATAAATGGAGCCTCTCATCAGGGCTCAAACGTACATACATAACGCAATGAATCGCATACACTTCGCTTACGATCCACTCCTGACCTTTTGCATGACTTTAATGGAACCTGTCATGCTTACTTCCGCTGGGGAAAGGCAGCCTGTCCTTTAATAAGCCGCTGTTTGTGCCATTTTGGCTGTGCTTTACTTCCGGCCCGATGGACCGAATTCTTTTTCTATCTTTTCTCTCTGTGCCGAAGTCGTTTGTCTATAGCGTCTGAGAACCGTTTCTCAGAACTATAACGCTCTAGGGGCCACCTCATGATGCAGCACAAAGACATAGCCACACATTTTATACATATGTACACTTTGGGAAAAGGTTATCGTTCTACGCGATATCTTCATTTGCCTATCACACCCAAAGAGCATTTCGTAGCCCTTCCTTACGACACTTCCATATACTATTCCAGCTCACGTTTCGATGTTCAGTTAACGCTTTTGACTATCATAGAGGCCCATAGAGAAGATCTAAAAATTCTATGTATGTTTATAAGAATGCTATATTGTAAAATTATAGCAAAACATTCAATTATGTTAATGTTTAAATATATATATATATACTACTAGCTCATAGCGATTCCGCTATATATCGTGAGCGTTTATTAAATGCCTTTGTTATCATATCTAATTGATATAACATCCTTTCATAGTGTTGGTGTGTTTTGACGGGGCAAAAGCTTCTACTCGAAATACTCGAGTTTAAATAGTCAGTGCAGATGCGGACGCGAAGCAAAGACGTTAGTAGTATCGTCACTACCAGCGTGCCCATGTCGGTTTAGGTTTACTTGCCCAATCGTCGCTGATATCGTGCCCACTTGACGTCGACCCGATATCCCACACTCTTTTCCGATTGGAGCCACTGCCAACATGGCATTGCCAATAGAACGTTTACTGACAAGACCGATGGGCCAATAAATACAAGTTATTCACGCACCCGAAACGCACAGAAAAAAAAGAAGAGGAAAAGATGAGGCGGCAGAACGAGCTGGAAAGAAAAGACGCAGTCTGGCTTAAATCTCTTCTCGCGTGTGATGTGCGCTCCTGACCGAAGTTCGTTACGAAACATTATTGCTACTTTGTACGATTTTCTACCGCAACTTCGGGTGGCTTTAAGTGGCCAGTGTTGACTTTCTGAGGTAACCTAATAGACTTCTGCTCTTCGGCCCTCACTTAGCACAGATGGGCTAATTAGAATAAACCGATTAATAAGACATTGCTAGTAAACTCAAGTAAAAAGATAGCAATTGTATATTGATTTCCAGTGATTTTTGCGAGCTAACGTGCACTTCTGGCACTTTGTTGCGGATCACATTATTATTCCGACTTATTCAACCCAAACAAGGAGGAAAAGAAAGAGCAAATGTATGCAGATAATTTTTCTCCGCATACATTTTCTCTTTCCCTTATTTACTACGTTTACTAATTACTCTCAAGGGCACTTCCGGTAATTGCCGCCCACTGCAGAAGCCAGGCGTTGTTCTTCAGAGGTACACGACGGTTTGCTTCACGAAACTTTCAAATTGAAAAGGTTGGTGGCCTCTCAGCAGTTAGTCAGCATGGAAAACTTTTCCACCCGTCATGCTTATCTCAACAGGGTGCACATTTTTTTAGTAAGAACAGTTCGTCCAGCGTCTACGTCAAAATAAAGGAACAACCGAAAAACCCGAATAGATACATGACACGAGAGGGCGTGGCAGTAGTGAAGCTGGCAATGCCGACCACAACAGTAAATCGCAAGCAGTTATTTTGGTCAATTAATAAAAGGCCTGTAGAAGTGTTTTACGATAATAGCTGCAGGCTCGACTAGATGTCATGCACGATGAACACTTGAATTATCGAGCAGGATGGTAGGAAAGCCGCAGAATCTGCGAAGTTTCGTCAATTGGAAACCGACGATTTCAAACAGCTTTACGACACAATCTTTTTGCAAACGGACGGCCAGGAACAGCGTTAGGCAAGCTAGTGCCATAATAAAATTGAATACTATATTTTGTCAAGGGAAAAAAGTGCAACGGGGAACAACGACAAAAGCAGCAGAGGCGAGCACATTGTGCTTCGAATTTTTATTACAATATGTTTCCATAGCTCCTATCTCCGCCTACTCTTCAACGCTTGCCCAGTGCCCGTACGTCCTTGACTTAAAACTTGGTTCCTTTCTTAAAGCCTGACCAAAAAAGAAGGGGGCGTGATCTTTGTTCACGGGTCATAAAAATTTAAATTATAGCCATTACAAACAAAAACTGGATACGTCTGCCTCTGGCGATTATTCAACAAACGGGTAATACGCGAAGCTTAAAAAATAGAGCGCTTTGTATTTCTCAAATAGTAACGGTCTTGTTGACTCCACTGGTTCGAAGGACAAAATCTATCATATAATTGACTATGGGAATCAGGCCTATTTCAATCTCTTTGTTTCGAGTAACTCTTCACTTATACCGATACCTGTTGTCTATTAGTATTTCCAACCAGCTTCTTCAGCCTGTCAATCTCCGCAAACCCCGACCAATTGACGCTGCATCTTTCAGCTCATAACAATTAAGGTAAAAGTTGCATGCTTATAATCGTTCTTTTAGCTGAAATTTCTTGATCTAGAACTTCCTTATTTCCTTACATTTCCCAATTTCTTTATCTCTGTCCTTGTCAACTTAGTGTTCAATCAGCAGATAGACTGATCATCGCTGCGCTACATCTAGCGTTAGGAGAACACGTTTACGTATCTTTCCTCGTTTCCTGAGTTTTCTAGTTTTCTCATAGCCTATCTGCGTATATGATTCTCCTTATATCTGTTCAGAAGAGTGCACTGTAAGTACATAGAGGCCCAGTCTGGGAGAGTGACATCCCAACCCGTCGCATTATGACGAGACCGGCCTTTCGAAAAGTGCTGACGTCACTCTTCTTACTTACCGTTCTTTCCGCCGTGTTTTAACCCTATTTATTTTTACCTGCCCCGTTTTCTTCCCCGCCTGTCTGGTTCTTCAGTTCCCAGCTCTTTGTTCTAAGATAAAGAGCCCCCTTACTAAGACGCCCGGGTGGACCTTATACACTTCGTCGCGTGCCTCTCACTGACGCGTCGCATCGATGTAGCCAATTTGGTTTTACCTAAAATGTATCTGTTTCATTGGATTCATAGATACAGATCGTCATATCACGTTGTTTTTGGGATTACATCTTTCGGTCGAGCCTAATACTAGATTTGACAGTATCTGATAGAGTAAATCTTGGGCCTAGCAATGATGATACCAGAGAAAACAATGAAAAGTGGCAGAGGTTTCAAAACTTGTGTCGCAATGCTGTTAGTACGGAGCGGCAGTCTGAAGGACAGAGATAGACACGGCTGTACATGCTTAAAGAAATAATGGGTTTAACTTTCTTGATTAAGATCAGTAAAAGAAAGTTATGCCTGATGAGAGTAGATAGCGGAGACATCGGCCGTAATAGTAATAGTTATTTTATGCCAGTCAAGGGGCCCCATAACCAGAGTTTGCGACAGCGGCAAGGCCCAGCGAAGCGGAAGAAAGTAGAGTCACCCTTCGGCGCTAAGTATTCATTGAGCTTGAAGCGAGCGAGATGCACGGAGACGGAAACCCCGTACCCTGTTGTCGTACTGCTCTTTCAAATCGTCCTGGCTTTATGAGTAATGACTGACCTTCTGTTTGTCCTGGCATCGCATACGATCCTTGAATAAATTGAACCAATACGAGAGAGCAATGCTTATGAATGGCTGGTTTGCAGATCGCTTATGGAATTTATGCCATGATATTAATCATTGGGCATTTTAATGTTCTTGTTTTTCTATGATTAGTCCATAACTTGACCCATTTAGAACGATCTGCTTTTTCTTACTTTATAGGGAAATATCCTAAACAATATTGGCTGATACGCATAATGACAGCCCCAGCGTACGTTCATTACTAATGCAGCTTTTGAAAATAATTCTGACTATACGATGAAGTATCAAGTTTATCGATAACCTGCGGCCTTTTCTAATAATCTCCTGCAGAAACTCTAATGCAATCAACCATCGGCTGCAATGTCCTCAATGCGGCAAGATCTCGGTACTTGAGGAAATAGCAGCGATGACATAGAAAGATAGATCTTGTTACTTTTATTAGTACTAAGCGTTCATTTTAAACGTCAGCTAAGATGTAGATAAGAAACGGGATATTCAATCTGACTCTAAAGTAATCTGTACACAACATATAGTAAATTAGCTATCTTACTAGTGATAAGGTATGTAGCGTCTCCTCAATCTGAACACCTCTACGCAGGCAGTATATGACGACGACTAGAACATCATTGTTGTCATACAAGACTAGTTTAGTCTATTCCTGGACCTATGAGGGCCATCAAAGGCAGAGTGAAGCCCTACGACAATACGTGCTGTTGGTTCGGCAAGCAACTGAAGCTTAGATGATTAGCTTCTTGGGATCCCCTTCCTTCCTTCCTGCTAATAGAGGTTAAAGCCCGCGTGTACTAGTGCTGGGAGATAGAGTGGCTCGATTTACGTAAGGGGCGGCTATTTGAGGCGTGGGAGACGAATAACGATATATGGGTGTACTGTAACGGAACAAAGAGGAGTAACATGTCTGTTTGGAAAAACCTGTTTCCGAGGCCGATTTATCAGGCCCAGCAGGTGAAGATCTTTAACGTCAGCTGAGAGAGATGAATACGTGCATGTTTATCGAGCTCTAGTCGCATAGACTTGATTGCCATTACAATAAAGGTTTGTTTTAGAAAATGAACAGAAAAAGAGCTTTTGCAGAAAATGATTTACGAGCTATTGATATTTTGTTTTGGACGTACATAATAAATATCATAGACAATTTATAGATTGTAATAGAACTTACGTTGAACAGTGCTACTGGCCAGTACCATTCTAACGTACCAACATCTCCATGAGAAACATACATGTCTTAAGACTGCATTTTCAGAGATAGTAATCAACCCGTACGCTTTTGAACTTCATCGTGCGTGTCCACGATCTTGAGTTTCTGAAGTGATTCATAATATCAGTTAAACCCTCACGTAGCATTCTCTGATCGAACAATAAGCTAACAACCGAAATTCTCTAGAATGCTATGATTCTCTTAAAAAACGAACTTTGAAGTTTTAATTTTGTTTTTTTCCAACGCTTCATGCACCGTTCCACGGCAGTATGTATGCTAAGCCCGCTAAAATTCACCTATTTCTCTATTAGCATCTTGTTGACAGATGTTACCAATTAGAAGACAATGTATCTTCGTAGGTTTCTCAATATATGGACAGAAGGCTTCGTATTAACAAGTTCGATCCTACACAATTATACATATTAACGGTAATGTTCATAGTGTTGCTTTGGCAAACGGATGGCCATTTGCTTCATCGAATACTTCTTTCTTAAGCAAGAGTCTAGGTAAAGCATCCTATCTCGTTATTGAGCTTCATATGGATTTTATGTCTCGTTTGTGCTGTTAAATGGCATAAAGTGTTGTACATTATGTATGTACTACATTATCGATGGCACTGCCACGTCAGTAGCTATTGTTTCCTCTACCGATACCATTTGAGAGTCACATAAATGCTTGGGTTAGGGCCTTGTTACAGCGCTCATGGGTACTAGGGATTACCACAGATGCTAATTCGTAAGATATCAATCATCAATATTAATAAAAATAGTGCGATTAAAGTGCCTGCCAGCAACGATAACAGCATGTAAATCGTAATCATGATAACGTCTCGGCGTAATCTCTCCTCTGTTACACTTCTTCTATGCATAAATTCCACGGACATACGAAAACGAGGAGATAGCAAGATCCGAGTGTCAGCCTTCCTATTGCAAGCTGCTTTTAGTTGTTTCAGGCTCCCACGTAAAGCCTACGCCCTCAACCAGAATTGCGGGTCCATTTACCACGTTGTGTCCAGTACTGGGCAAGCAGACCTTTGTCGTGAACACATTGTCTGACTCATGTACGTACGTATGAAAATAGAATATGAATTCGTGTTTATCAACGCACGCGTATACTCTTATCTTGTATCCATGCGTGTTCAGTTAGGACATCCAGCTGCCATAGATAGAGAGGCACACTAGTGTGAATGTCCGGCGGCGCTTACCCGCTACCGTTCGTACTCACCTTCTCAATGTCGTGGCTCGAAAAAGCAACTCTGACCGCTACCACTTTGCTCATTATGATGGTCATAGAAATCAGAAGGGCAGATGGAACTTTCGTTCACAGTTATTCTTCGAAGCTAGCCAACTCGAGAATAAGTACGTCCCGACTTGGCGGAAGTCAGCAAGATTTGAACCAGCGACAAAATTCTATCAAATCTAACGAACTGCTTAAGAATAAAGCCGCCTACATTTACTGCACGAGTTATTTGACTTTTTTAGTATCTAGCATAGAAAGGTAAGCGTACGAGGAAGATGGCCGCGTAACGATAACAGTGATTAAATATCACAGTAAAGCATTGTCATCAGTCCTGCTAGGACGTTGTTGGCACATACGGATAGAACAGGAAAGGTGCTAAGGCATGCAAGGTAAAGCGCTATTTAACAAAGTACTGTCTACACGTTCACTTCAGTGACTATTTAATTGTCCATCTGTATTTTCTCCGCAGTTGAACCATATGCATGTATATACTGCTCTCTAGAAGTGGTTGAAGTCGACTATCTTGTTTAGCTCAAAGGTACGCTTCGCATTGTCTAGAATTTTGACAACAAACAGCGACATGTTTTACTATTTAAAATCAGGATACTTTCTTCATTAGCTATCGATTTGTATATCCCTAATAACAAAAAAAGACACTTCCCCTTCTCCAAAACGCAGCGAGCGTGCAGACCTTCATCGGCCTCTATAGTGTGCATGCGGCCGAGGCCCATAGTCGACCGCTACAGCGCAACGGCCATATGTTACCACGACAAACGGACACGAGCGACGGCCGAATTGCAGGCACCACTACGGCATAAATATGGTAAAAGCGAGTTGCCTGCTGAGACATTCGGCCACGATTAGGACGAGAAAGAGAGAACGAAATCGATTTCACGCGCGGTGACGTTTTCATCAACGGCTAGACAATTGCGGCACTGTGGGACAGAATATAACAGCGCCGAGTGTGTCACGGTTGCATCGCTCCATTCTATCTCCAATAGAAGTGCGACTTGTTCTAGATGGGACCACAGTTCTCCCGCTATAGAGGAATTAACGACTGCTACCTTTACCGCAATACCACCGCTAGCCAATATCAAGTAACATTAAACCCTTTCGAAAATAGTAGGACATTCGGCCTAGCGAATAGAACGGTAACACCTACAGGTTAATGATCATTTAAACAGGGCCGTCAGTACAGATACGGGAAGATTTATTAATGTGTAGGTGTGTACATTAGACCGTCTGCGAGTTTGGATTTCATCCTGTCACTTTTAGAAGCTAAACGTTGTCTACGAATCGAGATTTCGAATTTATATGACAGAGTGCGGCGAAACTACACTAAGTAACAGGTCGTCGAAAATCCATGTTGGCAAAGCGAGCAAGGCGGAAATGGCCGAAGCTATTTTTGAAGTCTAGCAATAATCTATGCCTCGCTGTGACACATCAGAGACAATGAGTGAGTGGCTAAACAAATTTCAGTTCTTTTCGCTCAACAGTCCTGATGTAAGGCCATAATTCAATCGAACGAAAAATAGCTCTATACCGTACAGGTATGTGTACAGCGTGTGAGAAACAAGGCGTACAAATCGAACTCAGTTACATACACCGCATAGAAATTTATCGTGCGAGCTCTGCGTGCGCGCGCGCGCGCGCGCATAATTCGCTTGTAGCGCCCTCGTCGAGCGACGGAAACTGAAACGAACGCGATACTACCAGTAAAAGTACAATGGTAACATTTTTGACAAAAGCACAAACAGCTAATGAGTCGATCTCGAAAATTCGCCGAGGGACGAAAAGTTCACTTACAACAACAGCAACCAGTGCAAAAATGAATCGTTTGTTCTATGCGACACGATATTCTAGCAATATAGGTACACTTTCAACTAGAATAAGATATTATAGACGCTAATTTCGGGAAAAAATTTGATTCAGTTTAGAAAAAAGAATAGGCATTTTCATGTTCGTAAGAGGAAGCTGGACGTTTCCAGGACCAGTGTAGGACTCAATTTAGCTGGTGGTCTATAAAATCATTTTGGTTCCCTACAGCGATCTCACAGAAAGCACCATACTTTACGGGGTACGTTTTTTCGGTATGTCGCTTTCTGGCTAGCATTTTTCCTTTGTATGAGAGCCATAAGGGTTTAAAGAAGTGCATAAAAATCGTTGGAATCGCTTGTAAAAATATTTGGCACGGACATACACATGTACATATGCACGTATATACACAAAAACGTTCATGGGGTATTTACACAACTGCAAAAATGAAACGAACCACAAATATACGGATCTGACAGCACCGAGTTTCGTCGAGAATGCCGGACACCGACAGCTGGTAATTCAGCCTTCAATGTAGAACTAATGTGCATAGAGTTCGTGGAATTATTTCATTAACTCTACGAAATGAGGCAAATTTAATCAGCTTACACGAACTTTGCTTGCTCCGCGGTAATACGTGAAGCACGTCAAGTGCTGCGCTCTCATAAGTTTTGGTTATCAGTATCAGATCACGTACCGACTGATTGCAGGTTTTACTAACGGAACGTTGTCTCGCTTTATCCCTGTTCAGACGCCTGATCCAACAATGCGATGTTCTCTAGGCTGTCTGTTGCACCTGGCAAGGAGTGCCAATACGAACGAGCAAATGACCCTATAGATAACGTACTCAGATACATAATTTATCTTTTCAGAGTAAATATACGCTCCATGAAGTATCGCTCTAGCTAATGAATTGTGGCATGTATATTAGTAATTATTTTTTCAATGGTCCATGATGCGTAAATCACGTTTATGTCACCATCGCTCCCGACTCTAACCAATGCCTGACGTTAATGAGTACAAATCATACGACATCAGACTAGTAGCTACCAATAAAATAAATTGCAAAAGCACAATGTGCACACAGCTTCATGCAAGTGTACATTGAGAGCAATGGACAATGTTTGTGCTTAGGTGCCGTCCCGAACAGCCCGTTCCTCTAAGGACGGACTTAGCTCGACGCCACGAGCACGTTGCTCTTTACACATGTAATAACGGGCATAGTAGCCATATCTCTATGAAATATAGTCGTTTTCTTCAGAAAACTCACTAGCACATTGTACATTACATTACTCTACTTTTGTTAATATCGAAGTTCTGTTTCACTGAAGACGTCAGTTCTAACGAGCTCCTAATGATCTTTTCCAATGCCAATGTTGTGGCGTGAGTGAATCTTAAGCAATCGAGAGATAGATAGGCGAATTGATCCTATGTAGAAGCACAGATACGGAAGCAGACGTATCTGTGCTTCTTTTAGCTCAACAACAGTTCAAAAGTAAAGAAAATGTCTCACATACGCATAAAAAATCGCCACAGATGTGCCAGCAAAAGTCGTTGATCCTACTATTATCTCCCCACGCTTCCTGATAATAACCAGCATCTGCTGGCTTGGATAATATACGCCACCAACTAAATCGATTGTACACAATCAAGCTAATGGACACACGTCTGAGACCAGCAGGTCGCGTTAGACCCAAAGGTTACTTGCTGCTTTATCGCTCGAGGATGACAAGTGATCTGTTTAGGTTGACACAGACAGCAGACGTTACCATACTCAACAATTAATAGCAACTTGTTAAATTATTAACAGAAATTGAAGTTCTAAGCGTTGTGGTACCTCTAGTTTAGCAATGCTATATTAATTGACAGTATTGTAACTTAGCACGACTGGGTGAAAATTACGCTATAGCTAATTATGAGCATTTTCTAGTTAAGGCCGAATGTTAAACTTTTGCCAAAAATTAAAGCCTACCCTCCCCGTTCACACCCTGTTCTTCGATCTGTGTGTGGGGTCAGCCGATCAGAACAAACTACTGCCCGGAGCGTTTGTCACCTGTGTTATATGCCTAATTGTCAGTCGACCGCTAGATTGACGGCGTTCGACTTTTGAATTTACAACCGGCACTTTGGCTAAATATAGAGGCCCCATAGTGATTTCTAAAAGGCGTCAAGTGTGAATAGCGTAACAAGTGAAATACAAACCAAGATAAAGAGAAAAAACGAAAACAGTTGACACTTCCAGGCCACCCATTTCCGTTACACTCTACATTAACGTAATTGGGAACTTTCGTACAAACTGATACACACAAACGTTTTATTGATGCGCGAAAAATAATCGTATTATGAAAAAAACGAGTTGACCTGACAAACTGTCTCTGCGTGTTACGAAAATCCTACCCTAGCAAAATTGGTACGCAAAAATGAACGGAATAAAATAGCGGTCGGGAAGCCTCGTCTCCTTCAACGACCGCTTCAGGCAGAACAAGATAGTTATTGGTACGCACGGCTGCAGTAACTCCACTGGATTGCTGAGCGCTGTGAGGAAATTTGAGGAAAAATACTAAATCGAATTTTCCCGATCACAAAACTAGCCAGTACCCCTTCCACGACGATTCCGACAATGCCAAGCTACGCAACTTGGCATTACGTTGGACCTCGCGACCGACACACCTCTTAGCGTAGGTTTTCCTTTCCGATAGAAGTGGTCTGAAAATCGCGGTTGTAGATAGCCTGATATCGAACTTTGGCCAGAGATGCAGCATGCCACTATTGGAATACTTGAACAACTCGACACACTGGTCGAAAGTTGACCAGTAAACGGGATCTTCTCGTGATGGGAAAGTTCCAGCCTATTTCCTCGATACTTGCCGTTTTCCAGCTGCAGCTACCCAGCAGCCCCTTGAACGAAAAGAAAACTCAGACTACTTAGGGGCGGACCTCCTCAAGCCTTAGTAGAAAAAGAGAGCGAGAAGTCAGGCAGAAAAATTTCGACCTTACTACTCAATTCTCAAGATTGTTGCTGTTACTGCTGCCGATGATGATGATGATGATCATGATGATGACTAGGCAATAGCGGCGCCGGTTTGTCCAGCGCTTAGCGAACGAAAAGGTCATCAGGTGAAGCGGCAGCCGTACGATTTCGGAGGGGTAAATTTCGAATTTCATTCGCGGCAGCAGTCGGTCAGGGGCACTGCGTATGGGCTTACCACACGCGGCCTCAGCCATGAACGGCTGGGTAGAGACGAAAGGCACCCTTTGAGGGTGCTACAAGTGCTGTTTTAGTTATTTAGTTGAAATCGCCGTGTAAATAATTCACTCAGACACCGTACGCCAGGCTGCTCGTAATGACTAGAGGGTAGCGAAGAAGCAAGACAAATCATCTTTAATTGATCGTGATCTGTTACGAGCATCTAGAGATCGCCTTTCTTTCCCTTGATCTGCTGCCATGATCGTTTGTGGTGTTTCGTTTCTTCCAGCCACCCCCTGGAGAACGCCGTTACCTGATGATTTCTCCTGTCTATGAATTGATATCCAAGAAAACGTCTTACGGAATAAATGGCGTTATTCCTATCACACTATGGACCCGTTGTAGGTAGAATACGAAATTGTATGAATTTAGATAGCCTGCAGTTAGTACGCGTATTGAAGTTTTGAGTTATGTTTGTGAACTAAATTTTAGCCGAACGTATCATCAGATGCTGTTGACGCAAACGACGAACCCTTGACTCTTTAAGAAATTCCACCGAACTGCTGCCCGCCCTTCGTCTTCCTGATATTTTCGCCTTCCGCATCCAATTGCACAGCCAACCAAAGCGGATGTACTAACTTTGATGACAGAAAAATACATACGTCAAAGTACTATTGACAAGTGCAAAAAATGTAAATGTTTTCATTTCCAGCTAGGCTAATCAACTACATCTCCTGGTACAATTAGAGCATTGTCGCCACTGAGGTTTTACGAGCTCGTACAACTACTGAGGTGCTAGTGGTCTAGGCCCAAAGATCTGCAGGCTATTTATTTTCCCAACAACAAACACACATACATACATACATACATTAAAAAAACATAATAGCTACTGATACTACAAAATCTGTCTTGGGTTATCTCGGCGAGTTTTCAACAAATTACTGGGACGTGACAACGCACGCTCGGTCGGCAACGTTGGCCCCCATTATCAAGTGGCCTCGCTTCTCAGTGTATTGTTCGCCTTTAGCGATTTCGAAGGCGTCTGCATCGTTCTCCGACTGCACTTTCAAGTTCTATTCATTTTGTCTTTAGTGACAATCCATGAGAGGTTCTAGCAGGCCATGATGCCAGGCTCCGGTGATCATTAGAGAATTCAAGTAGTCCTGCATTACCACCAAAATCTCTAAAATCAAAATAGTCAGAGCTCTGTGTACGTGTACATAAACGGATCTACGGATCTAGAACAATCTAGATCCAAGAATCTGGAGCTTGGGCTAGAATTTAGAGATGAAAACTTACTTATTATTTAGAGAATATTGCTGCCGGCACAAGCTTGGTCATGATACTTGAGAGATACTCTTAGATTACTCTAGATCCGTAGTAAACAATCATCTGACTTGCGATACTTATCTAACCTGTATTTTACTTTACAAAACCCTAATATTTAACACCAAATTACCATCGATCAATGAAAAGTGTTTAACTAATCCCCTCACCCCCCACATACACTCTACATACCAGGAAGCACTTCTATCCCACACGTAAAAAGTTTACATTCGAACAATATTTAATGTGCACCGTTAGGCTTGTTCTATTGGAATTTTACGCCTAAATAGAGAATTTGTATATAGTTGTGTATCAACTGCACCGGTTGGCTAAGTGGAGAAACGCATTCGATGCACATGTTGCTATGGTTTCACATAGTAAATGCGGCACCTGTCATCGGTCGACATTCCAACTAGGGATACTAATAAGATCGCAGTAAACAGTTTATCATTTAAAAGTGCATTAAACGCACAAAGGCCAATGAACGGATGATGCACTAAATCTACGATTTTAAAGCATATACAGCATTCTAGTATAGGGCGCTCTCATCTATCAAACACAAAACATGGGCGTCCTCGTAGGCACATTGCCACCGGCAAGGCAAAAAATACATTTGCCCTCCAGTGGCAGCAAAGCTCGAAGCGAAAAAATGACTATCGTATGCTCGTCTGTAAGAGAAGTATGTTTGCACGGGCACATAGAAGCTTCTGCGAAAGCAAATGTATCTTACAGTTTCAATCTTAACTCGAATCCTGCATTTGCACGGCTAAAATTTTACGTATCGTTAGGTAACACATGTCTATACTTTCGTGCCGTCTCCTGGGCCAGTTTGCATTTTCATGCATCACTTGTATCTTGCGGCATTTACGTTTGAACAAACATGGCCGGCTGTTTCTTGTAGGGAATATGCGTTCACCTGCGACTCTGAGAAAAAAAAAGCCAATTTTTTTTCTTTAGAACAAAACAACAAACTCATCGCGCTAGAGAATACTCCGTCTAGTTCTCGCGGTTTGAACGAACGTCAACTGCGACGGGCAAAAAAATTGATGCCCTACCAAATTAGCAACATTGTTTTTTATGGAAGAACCTGACAATCTGAATTGCTTCCAGTACTCTATGACTTCTAAAAATACCTAAGAAATAATTTCCGTAAAGCGAACCAAAGGGTTTTCAATGGTTTAGATCTAAAGGTCTTAAAAACTAGACAAAATAGACCAGAGAGCCGCCTTTTTGATACACAGATTAACGGTTTCTGGAGAAAGGTATGATGAGAAAGGTATATATATGATAAAGATTAATATCTTTTAAGACTGTTTACGCCTTTTGCGTTATTGCGACATTTGGCCTGGTATTAGCTAAAAAATTAATTCCTGTAGAATCCTCTGTATCAAACGTATTTAACGAGTTCATGTCTCGCAATATTATCTAAGGTACAATTATTATGAGCAAGCTATTTGCCTATTAAAGAAGGAGAGCTATAAAAATCGATTGAAAAAAGACTCTGATTGGAGCTGTAATTGAACATAATATTTTAGACTGTATATGCGTCAGGGGTAATTTCCTTTTTTTTTTCATTGTACTTGCATAAATACTCTCTGTCTTTTTATATCGATTTATGATATATATATGTATATATATATATATATATATATATATATATATATATATCATAAATCGATAGCGGGATTTGCTTGCCCATAAGTATATTTCTTTGCTCAATCTGGGAAGTAATTGAGGCCCAACGATGAGGTGTGGCGCCGTCATCAAGTGAGCAAACTGTGTGCTTTCTATTGCTATGCCAACGGTCCATGAGCCTCCTGAGGAACTCCAGACAGCGGGCTGAATTCATTGTTTCATTTGCGGTAAATAGCTCATAGTGGCAGATGCCCCTGATGTCTATTGCAAGTACCATCATCATTTTACGTCCGGACCTACTCGATACTACCACAGAAGTCAATTTTTCTCCAGGGCAACGTTATTCTTTCGCTTGCTTCCTCTACAGCCAGCCGTAGAGATTGAACCCTGTTTCGACCCCGAATAGCGACTGTATCCTCAAAACGCGTTTTTTGTTGATTAAAGTTCCCTAAATTACATCGCACGCTTTTCCAACTGAATTCAATTCATAAGACTTGTTAGTCACTTTCTGCACTTTCAGTATTTAAATTATAAATCTGAAATAGGTTTTATATGTCAGTTTTGACCGATAAAACGCCTGAATATGTTCTCAGTTGCGGCAACGCGTTCCCGTACTTGGATTTCCGATATCCAGCCACTTCCTCGCTGGGTTTCAACGCTTTAATTCCCGTCCTTGAAAGCTTCTGTCATTCACGTATTATGCTTTCACAAAGATCTCTTCACCCAACGTCTTTACCGCTTTTTGATAGCGCAGCGCTGTGGCCGTCGAGGAATAAAACTTTAACCACTGAACGTTAATTATTGAGACTGGAAATTGTTATCCTTCTGAGCTCAATTCTCCTGGAATAAACTCAATCGGTCTATACTCACGAGTTTTTAGAAGACTGAAGCATTCACAGCCCCAATATTGTTTACCAGCCGCACGTAATTCAAGAGTTACTCAATTTCTCACCGAACTCACTTATAATAGCTTAAATTATATATATGTATATATATATATATATATATAGGTGTGTTTGCCATACCTGATAAGTGGGCTTTACTGGGAAGACCTCGTGCTGAAAGACTGAAAGATCAGAGTTGCGCACTCGGGTGAAACTTGTGAGCGTTACCCTTGGCCACTTATGCATGTTCTGTCTGAAAACCGGAACTATAAATAGGGCAAGATCTACTGGGTAACATTTTAAGTAAGCGCATTTGCGTGCAAAATGGAACTTACGAATATTTGCTAAGTACCACCTGAGAAAAGTTTAAATGATGTACAAAAGAGATCCGTTTTACCGTATATTTACATGTAATCAGAATATGCCAACAATCACGATAAGCAATAGGTATTGCAAAGAGACATAATTTCCTGAAAAATAACTTAAAAACCTTATGGAAGGTATGAAATATGAAAACTTTAATAAAGTGCTCGCTCTTGGCTTGTATGCTGGCTTATCCATTAATAACACACTTACTACAAGTGTAGTCATCATCTAAGGTATGCTTTCTGAGCCTATAATGTATAAATACTTCTACTGTACGTATACGTTTAACAAATTTTCCTATTCTGTGTCTAATCTGTCTGTTATACAAGGTAGTAGGATATGCAAAACAATAAACCGAGCAAAAATCTATACGTTTGATAATTTAATGAAGTTGAATGCTGGTTTTAGCTATCTCCACTACGAAACCGTTAATCTTGTAGTATTTGGTGCAATTTGGCGCCAAGGGCAGTAACACAAAGCCACGACAAGAACCCCGCCCGTTGCCACTAGTTCACGTTCATCGCATCTTCTTCCATTTTCTTGCTCCCTGCCTTCAAACTCGCACTTCCTCGCGCGCATGTTAGCGTCCCCATCGATTCCCATACAGTCGTGCATGCCTGTATATACCAATGTGCTATCCGGCTCCTTAATTCAGCGGTCGCTAGACGCTGGGGGGCTGAAGTCTCACTTCACTGTTTCGCGCCCGTTAAAAAGGAGAGCAGGGGTCCATTTTGATTCGCCAGTAGCATCGCCTTTCTATTGAGTTCTGCAAATGGCGCGTAATGCCAATAATGATTATCTTTATTCTATTCAACCTCCCAGTCGACAGGCTGCCTGGCCGGCAACGGCCGGTTTGACAACAGCAAGTCTTCCCCATCAAATCCCCCTAAAAACTGCTCGTTTCCGCAACCTTACCGCAGATATAGTTTTTAGTGCGCAGTTGGGGCTGAAGAGCCGCTTTCTCTCTTGCCGTTCATCGGGCTGCTGCTACACAATGGTACAAATAGTTTTTACTATTAGCGTAATGAATCGAAGTATTGCGCTTGTTGAAACTGTACTACAATGGAGTGCTATTTTTGTTCTTCTTACTAGAATTATAGCACTTTCCACCTAGTCAGAGTTAAAAACACACGTAGAGAATAAAAACGTGTGTAAATTACAAGGAGAAATTTTCAAGCAGGCGCCAAAAAGCATATAATTAACCTCTACGTGTCGGCTGGCTTATATTGACTAAATGCCTCGTTCGTCTATGAAAACGTCAACTGAATAAGAGAAGGAGGCGGAAAAATAGTTTATTAAGCTTTATTTGTATAAGCTTGATTTCAGCTACTTCAGTGTTCGGCTCTGAGGACTATTTTAATGATCTGCCCACATGTTGATTTGAGCGACTAATAATAAGTTCCCATCGTCCGAGAGTCGGTCCGAAAGTGAAAGGTTATGATAAATATCTACGAAGATTAACATTGCGTTTGTAAAAGGCGGTATGAGCGATCTGAACGGTAACTTCTTATGGTGAAAATTTTTTATTATAATTTATTTCGTATAGGAGGAGATTTTCCGTGTCAGCTAAAGATGCCATAGAAAATAGTAAAGATAGAGTCAAACTCGGACAACCCTACTTGAAGCATTTTTCGAAAACCATAAACAAGAAAAAATGCACTCAATAATGGAACGAGCCTTCTTCTGAGTTTAAATCAACCTTCAGATGATTTTGGCGTCAATGTCGGTCGTTGTTTGTACTTAAATAGTTATAGTGATGTCAGTAGGAGATGATTCTGTCAGCTACGCTGCTTAGACGAAGTCGATATGCTTTCGCATCCGAAGCAAAAGGGAGCTCCCATTCAAAACTGCGGATCATAAAGGTACCTATCATTTATAGTTTCTTCTAGAACAAACCAATATATGCATATATCCAAACTCATCTCATACGTTCTCTCGCTATGGGTAGTGTCATCGTTTAGCATCGCTATTATTCATTACAGTAGAAGTGGTAGCAAGGAGAAGCAGGTGGGTGGGTGGGGGGGGTGCCACCTACTTTTGGGGTACGATGTCTGCTCACCGACGACGATGGCTGCCTCGGCGCTAGCTTCAACCCAGTAGATAAATGAGGCCAACAAGATGCCATCCAGCTCGTTTGACTATGGTAGCTCGGGTCTAATGACAGGTTGGATTCGATGGCAAAAGTTGCTTTACCACTTGTGAATATGTTTTCGTAGAAGTGAGCGTCTCTGTGTGTAAATACTAGAGGCGGTTGTCTCTCGGACAAGCGTCGCATGATCGCGAAAGCTGAAAGTAGTAAGTTAATTGGATATGTTCGCTGTATACGTAGGTGTGTATGCTTCATTCGGAGCAATAATGGTGTATTTGAAATTGATATGTTAATGAGACGCGAACAGATGGATTGGCTTAGTTTTGCGCCTGTTTACTTAGCCTACTTTGTAATTATGGAGACTAGTTCTGTCACTGTTACAAGCCGCTACGACCACAGCGGAACGGTCCAGAACGGAGTCGTTGTTAAGTTTCTACGCGCGTTGAGATCGTAAAGTATGAACGACATCGGGTTAGTTGTCGGGATACGACTTGCTATTGTGGCCTAGAAGCTTTTTCGACTTATCTATGAAGCACAGTGACCAGATACGGGATATTCGGTCGTAAACACAACGGGGCGTATTTTTTTTTTTCTCAAACGTCGAATGCGTAGTAGTTCTAAAAGTTCCCAACTTGACTAATGAGCATTAAACTTCAGAGTTTTATTACGATACAAACTGATTCAAGCTAAAAACGAAATTTCTGTACATTTCCCTTTGATACACGTTACTTGACAGGACCTAAACGCGCTTTAAGCTAGCGAAGTATGCGAACGCGATCCCTTTGTGGGATACGCTAACCTAGCGTTTTCCAGCTTCAGTACGATAATACGTCTACGTACATTACTGCTGTATGTTTGCTAGCTATATCAACTTAATAATTACCGATTCATGGGCTTGTGCCTTCATCGCTGTTTCGAACTTGCCGCTGTAGCGGCTAGCCGGATGACTCATCGAAGATTTAACGAGGAGAAGAAACCTGGAAGGCAAGCTAATTAGTAATTATATTTGTTCCAGCACTTAACATTTTGATCCATGATCATATTGTAAACAATGTTTCTTCCGTGAGTTCTCTCACTCTTCTTCCCTCAAGCTTAGATATATATGCTCAAATACCGAATATTTCATGTATCATATGCACCACTTGTATGTTTCTATTGAGCTATTCGACTAAAAAACGGTATGTTAAAGTGAGCATCGTCCAGCGATTTTCGTGTGCGGATCACTGTAAGACATAGTGTGAACGGTGGGTCAGTGTGCTTCACAGAGGAGCATCCTTTGAGCAACAACAACGGCCAATTCAAATTTTGAATTGCTTTAGCTTGTGCCGACCGCCGATAGTCAGTCTGGCCCTATACAACGAATGCTAGATTAGTTCTCTTACAAGAAACAGGTATCCTTTTTTAATCAGTATATTGTTTAACGCACAGGCTCGTGATTGCTCGTGATTGTGAAGGCACAACGTGGCTCAAAACAAGCGAACGTTACTGACTTACTAGTTTGCTTCGATTTAAATATTAAACGTTTTTTCTTCTACGGCTTTCGACCGTTGTGAGCAAGTCTTCGGAATCATCTACTCAGTACAACATTGAGGACTTGCCCCCTTCTAGGAAGTACAGCCAAGATGGGTCTTGCTAAACCTATCTGGGGTTTGTCCAGCAAATTTATGAAACGGTATGACAACCATGTGCCTCGCTAACCATTTGCCAGCGCTGGAGCTTGAGATAACGACAGTCGAATTCACCACAACGACACCCCCAGAAGGATACTCGTTAACAACCCAGATAAGGTTGATCTAGCCCGGCTGACTCATCGACTGTTATTACTATTACAGACTTGGACGGTGTTAGTTCTAAGTGGGACGCTACTCCCGCTAACAATCAACGTGGGATATTTCCTTGTTTTAGTGGATACGGTATGGTGGTTGGGTTGACAGGTTCGGCTAATCACTTAAACATTTCAGGAAAAGACACGTCGCTCGTTGTTTTATCAAGGCCCTACAACTATATACGTAACGTCTAGCATTATAGAAACGCGTCTACGTTTAACGAGCGTCCACGTACATCCTGTTCAGTACGATTACCGTGATATACATTATCGAAATGCTTCATTTATTCGAAAATCTATATTCTAGCCTGTCAATAGTAACGACAACAAGAGAAAAATTTGTGTTAATTAAAATTGATTACACTAACATAGTGAAGCGATACGAGCACAGAAGCTCGCTCTGTATTACGCCCGTTGAATCCATTAGCAAGGATCTCGTCATTTGAAGTCCCGTCGTAATCAATGGCTTTTAGATAGAAAGTAGAGGAATTACTAAGAAGAATCGGTATAGTCAGTTAAAACAAAAAAACATCATGTAGTTCTGCTAAGCTAGAATCTTCATGGTTGCTTCACACACGTATCTTCTCCTGCTCACTTTATGATGGTTATGCTCAAGTGATGTCTATTAGCCGATCTGATCTATGACTATACGTTTTGAGACGTTTTCGTGTGTAGGTTCGTAACAAACAGCTATATAAATAAAATGTATTTTCCGATCTGCAAAAATGGTCTGTAAACAACAATAATAATTCTCTGGAAATGTATATGTATCAAAGGTTCCTTCAGGACAAAAATTTTAAATAACTTGTAACATCGTTTTAGCTAAGAGAAATAGGACATCTGACAAGACTATCGCGAAATAAATTCTGGAAAATAGAAGTTTGTCAGTACGGTCGACTGTCGCCCGTGCTTGATAAAAATAATATTAGTGACCGAAAGTATCAAGGCCTGTTCGTTTCTGATAAAGGCTTGCCTAACTATTCTAGCAATTACAAACAATGCTATAGCATTTCACAGTATCCGATTGTTAAGGTCGGCTAGCAATTTTGAAGCTAGGTGCTTCTGTGTATCGAAAAAAAGATATTCAAATAACGTAATTGACGATTTTCTCGCGAAAAATTTTGGCGCCGAGTGTTTTCGAAATAGGTGCGCGTTCAGAGTACCCCACAATGTACTAGCCTATACATGTGAAAAGAATGTCTAATTTCCAAAAAGGACTGATTATAAATTGAAGGAAGCAGAAATTGTGTTTCCTAAATTTACAGTCTCAGAATCCACTTGATGTAGTCACGTAAGACACCAACTGCCAACTGCCAACTGCCGCGATCGTAGTTCACTCAGAGTCTCTCGAGTACGCGCAACCATTTCCGAAACTGAAAAACTTCAAGCAGACAAATACTCACCCGCCACCCCGACCACAGAGTCGTCCACTTAGCGTTTGAGCTTTAAAACGCTATCGTAGTAATACATAGGCGTCCGACATGAAGCATACGATGATTTGCCTTTTGTTAGCCTCAAACGATAAATGTCTATTAGATAGACCCAAATACTCTATCAGTGCTAGACAAATTTCGAATCGGACATTAGCCGCTACGATGTTTACGTAGAAAGAGAAATCGTTGTCGGCAATCACCCTCGGACTATTACAGAGAATTTAAAAAAGAGGCTACTGCTTATGAAACTCCTAGTATATTACTGTCTCCGTCTGTACGCTTTGTGTCCCATATATGGAATCGACGTGTATTTCATTATAATGGCAGTGTATTTTTTTCTAACGTAAGCCGGGCCTAAACAGTTGGCGTCCAAATTTGAGAATTTGAGTTTTGATACCGGACAATTTGACTGTGTTACCGCCAGCCAACGATACAGCTGTGGAGGCCTGCGAATAATGGAGGCGTACCAATAAGCAGGATACGTAGGATGAAAACTTATCGAACCAATGTGTGACTTTGGCGATGGTTAACACGGCTCGTGAGGTGCCGAGAAAAATATGAAGATGTTGACGACTATATCACACTACGTGGACTTCGCAACGACGTAGGCATTCAAGAAACATAGAACAAGTACCAAACAGTGTCAAATGATAACGAGCAAAGGCGCTCAATGTGGCTATTATTTACAACTTTTTACGCTGATCGGTCACCTGACGGAAAAACAAGACATCAGTGATAAGGAAGGGAAGGGTATTTCAAGGATTGGCGGGGTCCTGTCACATTCATACATCATATGTGTTTGGTTTCCGAGCTAGATAGAGCCCTCTGTACCAAAACTATGCATAAAGTTTGATTCAGTTTTGATTGCTCTCTCTGCCACGCCTTCGTTACTCCTTATTTCTTCTCCACCTTTATATATATGCATATATATATATATATATATATATAGAGGAGAGCGACAAAGAGAGGAGAGAGAGATATGACCCACCCCGTTTTCTCCTATCCGATTAACGTTGCTCTAAAATCTGACTGGTACTATGCACTCGGAACAAAAATTTGGCCCAGTTTATGTCGCTGTATTTTTTTCATTGTCTAACTTTGAAAAACATGGACCCATATGGAAACGTTGAGTAATTTTTGGATAGTATCAAACCTTTGTTGCACGATAAAGAAGCAAAATTATCTGCCTGTTCTTCCATCGTAGTCAAAGCTACATCTAGACAAACCGAAAACAAGTAACTGTACATAAAAGTTGCTACAATCTATTATATTGCATAAGCACCGTGGGGGCTATTTGAGCCACTGTGTATATGGACCATTGCATATATGAGATTGTATGCCTAATATTGCAGAGAAACGGAACCGACTACGCAAACTCGTGAATAGAACTCAGCTTAGTGGAGATGTATGCATACACGTGTATGTATGCCAGCTTTAACTAACATGTCGCATTTTTTCTTGCCACATGTGATCACTTTTAAAAAACTTGATTAATTTTCGACAACACAGTTATATTGGGTTAACGGATGATCACAGTCATGGCTTAAAGTTCACTATGACTAATTATTTATTCGAAAACTATACGTAGCCACAATGGCTGTACCTAGTCTTCAGTGCGGCAATGTTGGCTTTAAAGAACGTTCTGGACATTTTTACGCTTCGTGTCCCGAGCAAAATGCAATATTTAGGTCGATCAAAAACGGCACAGCGGAATTTAATGTGGCCCTATGAAAGATGACTCATAACCTTTGACCTAGGAAACCTAACGCCTCGCGCGTTTTCTACCATCGATTAATTTAACTAATCTGATTCGTTGCTAATTTAATGTTGTATCCAGTAACCTTAAGTACGCAACAATCGTAACCGCAACGCGCACGTTACTCTACTGTACGTGACCCGTTACTCTGCCATAGTTATTTCATCAGCATATGTTCGCCAGAGACTCAGTAAACCATAAATTTGTCCCGCTTGTGGTAACTTGGCTTTTAGTAGACTCCTACAGTTTAATCGTGAGGCCTTTATAATGTCAGCTTTCGGGGCGCAAGTGAATAGGTTTGGCCATCGACCGATCCCTGAAGGGCTGTAAGCTAATTAATAATAGACATTGCAATTAAAAAAAATTAGTTATTCTATACACTCAGCATGGGTTGTAATTTTTTTTAAACATTATTTATTTTATTTTTTTTGTAAAAAATACTATATTAAGCTTTCTTCTCCTTTATTTAAAAAAAAAAATTTATAATTTCAAATAAAACTGAACATTTCATAATGTTTTGATTGGCATACTGATTCTAGTTTTAATCAGATTTTTATCAGTTTAAAAAATCGCACATTACGAATATAGAAGAGATTGATCTTGATCTTCATTAAACTTAAATATCTCGACTAGCGTCTTATCAGAGAATGCTTAAGCTGTATCTTTGCCTTGCAAATAGTCAATACTATGCTACCATAAGCCGAATATAAATCCATCCATCAGCAGTAAAAAAACTTTATCCGATCCAACCTTTTTTTGATTTAAAAAATATTAAATATCCAAAAAATTTAGATGTTTAATATCATCGACGTTTTATATTATGGGCATTTTAGTTTAGATACGCTGCAATTATACAATGAAATCTACTGTTTTTCCATGGATCGTTTTTATTGTCTGGTATAAAGGTAGCACTGTGTCACAGCTAATATTTAATACCGTAGGTCGAGAACTGCGCCACAGTCTATCTAAATTGCATTTTCGTTCTTTAGGTCTAATTAGCAATACTTATGTCAGCCTATGTCAATGTACTCGTCAAAGTAATTACTATGACAGTAATTACTACTAAAATACGTCACAGCTTTCATTTGTTGGGACTATTGGGCTAAATAGTAAATTTCGGCTAGATCTGCCGAATGCGGTACTTGTTTTTGTTCGACTTGTTTCTGTGTGCTCTTGGGTTCTGATATGTTGAAACGAAAATTCACTATTCAGTGGAAACAGGCCCTGGAAAATGAATGATTCATATGAAGAAGATCTAGTAGGCAGTAGCTGAACAGTGCTTTACGATGCTTCGAAATCTATAGTTAGGCCTTGAGGGTGCAGTTGGTAGAAATGAATGTGTCCTAGTTCTAGGCGAACCGTCTCCAAATGCAGCTGAAAGAGGACAGCGACCAAACGACGTATGAACTGGCTGAAAATGTGTCGAGCAGTTATCATACGATAATCTTTGTGATCCTCAATGAGATATTTTGAAAAACGAAAATATTATTGCAGATATTTCACGTACTAACCGAGTATAACATTGAGGCATTATCACTCGTGACGAAACCGTCACAAACACATAGGTACATAATGGAATTATAGCTCAACCCAGTGTACTTATTGAGTAAATTCTATTACGTTGTACTACTTCGTCCGAATATAGGAAGCGACTAAGGTATACGTTGTTAGAATTTCTTGCAGTAAAATGCACAGATACCTCAAGTGAATGTCCTAATAATTTTTATGAAATATAAGGTAAGTAATCTCAGTGTTTTCACTGCACATATTGTAGGTGTTCTAATAGGTGTTGTTGCATATAGCCACGGGCGGGATTTCCTGCCCGTTGCCCCTGTGAATCGTCGATTAGGGAACGCCTAACTCAATTTCCGATGGAAGTACTAGTGTTGCACATGCCAACTACCAAACCTAAATCATAATCGAGACCTAAATGAAAAACAAAATAAGATCAAGGTATAAAATCTGTGAAATGACCTCTGGACACATCGAGTAGCGAAGAAATTATGTAGTACAATGACAGTCTGTCTGACGACGCCAAGTATCACATAGCGGGATGTTTACTAGGCCTTATTCATAGTAGCTGCAATGCACCACTGTGTATTATGTATTTTCAGTCTTTCCACGTACGCAAATAAAAAAAATCTATTGAGTGGTAGCAGATTTAATCTAGCTTAGCAGATCTAAATGAAGCGGGAATCGAAAACCAAATTTCCATATATATATATATGTATCTCGCTAAGTTCTGCCAGTTTTTTCGTCGTATCAAATAAACTCAAACTTTGCGGCCCACTTTCCCAAGAGAAAAGGCCTGAGGTCACAACGAAATTTTAAGTTTCAACTGCTGTTTTATATATATATATATATATATATATATTTAAACCGAGCGTGATATAATGAAGAAAATATTCACAATTCGTGTCCACGGCATTAGGGACGATTTGGATTACCATGGCATTGGACTGAAAGTGTTTAATACGTACCTGTTTATCTACCGCGAAATAAAAATTCAGTTTAAAAGGAGTATATTATTCTATAATATATATTCTAATAATTGGATTATCTTGTCACAATAAACCCCCCAAATGCTGTTAATCGTATACCTCCTCTATTATAGTTCACAGTTTGGATATACAATACAGAATAACAATTTGTGTTTAAACGAAACTTGGGTGTTCGTCATGCTTCGGTGTTTATTAACATTTTTCTTTATCGTGTCGTTAGAAATGATACGACGATTATAGAACGATAGCTTATTATCAGCGATAGGTAGGGTTAGGTTGACTGGCGTATCCAATACACATAAGCAGTACATGCGATGTTTAGATACATAGTTTTTTTCCATTGCATTGATTCCACTCATGGCTTCTAGGATTTGAGTACAACGTTTATAACATCCCGTCACGCTGAAGGCACATCAGAGCAATAGCTATCGTATTTTCAGCATCAGGAAACTTGGTTTTTTATACGAGTGTTCTTACGATTTGTTATCAACCCGCAGTCGTGCTGGTTAGTCCTATTAATCGAATTGTCTTTATGTAACAATATCTACACTCATTTATATCGTTGATCTATATAAATCAGGAATTGGTTCTAGTTTATTTTACGTAAACAAATCATAACTATCCGGTCCATCGTAGAGACCTTCAAACAGTATACACTAAATGTATTCACATTTAGATTTCTATACTTATATCTATACAAAACATTTCAGCTCATGGGTCATCATCAATACATTTAATGATTCAGATATTATTCTCTAATAAGTAGGCTGTCAACGAACAATTTTTCATAGCAGCCCAAAACTTCGATATAGTCAACGTTAGACGTATGATAGAGTCTGTACTTCAAACAAGCACATAATTGTACTTAACGCAGTGATGTACCCACAATAGCGAGCAATACTAATAATATAATAACATGGAATATTTAAAAAATATTAGATAATTTTTTTCATAATTTAGACAAACTCGTAAATAGCATTATTTCGAATGCGAGTTTGTTGGGAATATTCCTAATCTAGATCTCTGATAGATCGATCAGTTACACTTATCTTTTAAGCTATATCAGACAGTATTCAAAGAAGCATATAGCTATTTCTAGATGGTCTTTAACGACAATAATTCCATTTGTTTCAATCGTGAAATACGTATTCCTTGTGCTCCGCCAGGCATTATTGACTGCTCATCGATACGCTTACTTCAAGTTTGCTTATTTCATGAATTACTTAAAGAAGTAGGTTTGCGTAAATATAAGCTGATCCTGGGTGTATTCGGGATTGTAGTTGTAGATGGCTTCACGGGCAAAAAAGTCCTCTCTCATGCGATGCTTCGATTTGCGAGTCTCGTTGACGAAGAACTCTGGAAAATCGATGAATGAGCACATACACAATTGGCTATAACAAAATAGAAGTTTAGGTGCTTTCTTCTTAATATGACGTGCTTCAATCTAATCTTTTCTTCGATCCTGCTATCCTGATCTGCTAGAACTGGCCCCGAGTAAGAAATATCAAAGTTAGCTATGCAAATACCCGATGAAGCATCTCTATGCATCTTTGTTATTATACTTTAATTCACGAACCGCCTGGTTCTAGGTAAGAAACAAAGTGGAACTTGCACGCTCAGACATGTATGTACAAGGTACGTAGACGTGTTAGGCGTCCAATACGGGCAAATGCAACTTCAGGGATACCAATAGTGTTGTAATCGAGATGGCGATTTCTTCAAACGCCGAAAGTCGTTTGTGACATTGGTTTAATAGCGTTGTCCTCTTTAGAACTGTAAATGTTGTGCATATGCTTTTATTAAAATTAACTTCTATTAGCAAACAATGGCATATGATGAACTGTGAAAATAAGAACGTAGAAATAAAGAAAGAAACTGCGAGGTTTGTAGTTTATTCCTCATGACAAAATCAGCCCCACTGGATGCACTTAGAACTGTTGTGGTGTTTGCTGTTATTGAGATTTAGCATTTAAGTTGAAGTGGTTCTAATGCATATATCTAGTAGTATCATAAAGAGTCACAATTGTCCGCTCACCTGCAAAGTATTGAGCTACTCGGATGGCTTCCGCGCTGTGAGGGATATTATTGTGATTGGCCCTAGTTGTCCACTCAAATAGATTCTTTTCGGGATGAAACTGGACGCCATAAAAAGGATAGGCTTTTGCTTCTAATGCCGAAACAAATTCGATCCCGTTAATGTCCTTGTTCGTGGCGAGCTGATTGAAAACTTTATTCACACCAGACCCAATGAAGTTCTGTGGCGTCAGACACCATCGATGAAAGTTGATAGTGGTGTTTTTGTGTGTCAGGTAGTTTAAAACGTCACCGGGCAAATTTTTACCAAATAGTCGACTTCTGTAGGTGTCCGGAAGAAAATGAAGGGGTTTAGCCTGATTGTGCGAGTCACATGCCGTTAACACGTAGTCATCGACGCTAAGGTAAATCAGCATCTCGAAGCCATTGCATATGCCCCACAATGGAAAATAATCGCCTGCCTCGTTACGCTGTTTGGCATAATCGTAAATCAACTGGCCGGCGCGGCCGTAGCCTGAGTTGTGGACATCGACATCTCCCCCAGGAAAAAGGACGCCATTTAGCTGATCAAGTAGATTGTGATAGTAGGAGTCGTTTCGATTGATGTCTATAGGCACCACACGAGCGCCGCCTGATTCCACAAATTTCACATACGAAGCTGCAATATATGGTTGCTGGTCCCACCGATCGCCAATGAACTCCTGAGTAAGAACACCGATCACCGGACGCTCGTAGACGTCGTAGCTACTAGCCAATGGCAAGCTCGTTAGAGCACCGTCAACAATAGCGAGAGCGAAGACGAAAAAAGAAGAAATTGAACTTCCTCTATAAAGAAACATTGCCAAGTTTACGCTTACCCTATTACTTGATCACTTTAATTTGTTGTTTGTCAAAGTATTGTAGAATGCCAAAGTGCCTATGTACCAATGTTGCCTTGGATAGAGTGTGCAAAGAATAAAGGCTGTACGCTGACGAGTGTAACAGACGTGAGAGGGGGAGACGCCGGGAATACAAGGAGCGCAGCTGGAAGCCGGGCGAGATATAGTGGTAGAGGCTCTTACTATGTGTGAGAGCGAACGATGAGATTACAGAGATAATCATACGATGATTATACAGATTAAATCATGTGAGCCATGAGAGCCATGTTTATCATGAGATTAAATCATCATCACCCATTTGCCTGTTATGAGTGCGCATTGCAACCCTTAGTAGGGGATCAAGCTGAACATAAACGGTAAGTTTGCCATTGGCTAGAAATTTGTAGTCGGCTAGATATTTGATAACTGTTCCTTGTTAAACACTTATCAGGAACATTACAAAACACTCCTTCCGTCCCTTTTCTAACCAAATACAACGAAACGTAAATAAAACATATTTTTAAGATATAACATAGAAGTATATTTTCGCGATTATAAAGAAACGCAAAGTTTCGTAACGCAACCTAATTGTGAACGTACTAAATAAATCACGAAAACGATAGTAAGTTTTCGACGTCGATTGAGGAACCGAATTTTTCTGTCCTACGTGTTTCTGGACACTGGGACTGGGGATGAAAAAATTCATACGTCATAAATAATTATGACATCTGTATCCTGTCAAACGAAGGCCAGTAATCGTTGCATCTAATCTATATCATTCTAGCTTAAGTCCTGTTTCATAGACCCTATAGTTTTTCATCAAATTGCCGTTACCTAATTCCAACCTACGCCGGACAGTCCGCGTAACATGTAATTTAGTGTTAGGGGTATTATGTGGGACACAATGTGTAGGTTTAACTCTCTGATTTGCTATATATAGAACGTATATAAAAGCAACTTATATAAACACTGCTTCATTTACGCGGTTTAGATCGCTATATTTGCACCCTAGATCTTTCCAATCCCCCCTCCAATGCCAGTTTCGAAGAGCATCGACTAGATAGTAGACGGTAAACGTTTAAAAAGAATTAGTATTGACATAATGAAAAATTTTAAGCTCTGCATATGTATTTTTCTGCCATTCTTCCCATCTTTCCGCACCTAGAAATCACTGACCGTAAATTTTATAAAACGTCGATATTTCAGTACAATGTGTTTTCTCTTCAATTTGGCTGGTCAAGGACAATTCTGTGATCGACGAAAACAAATCGTAAAATGGAAGCAGCCTCTATTAGGACACGCAAATAAATCTGTTAAATTTTACGTCCGGCATTGGTGTCAAACGTCGCTTTTGGCAGCTGGCTCCCAGCACAGAATAAAAAGCCTTTACGCCTGGTTTAAAAGTTTCACCAGCTGACGTGTGCCTAAATTTAATTGACAGGTACATTACTACTGCATCGTGACGGGAGCCTGCTTCAATAGAAAAGCGAAGCCATTCGCGCGGCTGGTTTAAAGCAGAAATATCCGTCACGAAATATGCTCTAGAAATACAAGATACGCTTCAACGACGCTCTTCATGACAGTGAAGAGTTACTTGGCAGCGCCAAATAATTTTCATTGACTATATATGTATGTTTTGTTTAAGTTTAGCGACACCTGCGTTCGGCTAGTTAAGTCTATATAAAAGAATAAATATTTTTCGTACGATGTTTTTGTTAACTGATCAGGATGATTCTCAATAACAACTGTATGAAATTAACACGTACTTAGTAATAGACGAAGGTTGGATATTATCGATCTGCTTCATTTGGAAGTATTGTTAGACCGTATTATACAAATGGGGCATATGTGCTAGTTTGTTAGACTTTTTTTTTAGTAATCGACCCGTTAAGAGACCGTTCGGTAACTGTTTAGTAAGTGTCAGGTAAGTTGTTGAACTTTTACGAAGGAATTACGATTAATTTATGTTACTTATATAAGTAACTATTACATCCCACATTTACGCCCGCCATCATTCACTTCAACTTAAAGTTCAATTATTAAACGACAAATCGTAGTAAACAAGAAAAATTCCAGATCCTTATATTTTGTTTCGGTAACTTGATTATATATAACATACATAATATAACACATATAGAACATGTATAATATAACCTAGTTATATGTGCAGAATTTTGCATAGGTGTTAGTGAGCGAAGTTGACTACACCCTCGCCCGAAGAAGTCGTTGTAATTTGTCTGCTGGTAGAGTGCGACGATCGTCAACTTATATCTAAAGGCTGGCAAACGGCACCTGAATGATCGGACAGGCGGTGGGCAGATCTGGATTAGGATAGGAAAAACAATTTACACCTAAGGATAGCAGGAATTCTCCCGAATATTTAATATATTTATCAAATAACAAAATACAGAAGAAATAGTGAATTTGTTTGGAAACAAAGTAAAGCGGCCTTGATGCATCTCATACCTAGTGAAAATTAACTACTTATCATCCACTTAAATTTAATAAGTATAGAAAAATATAACTGTAAAGTTATAGTTATACTCAAAGTCTCCCAAGCTTGCCAGATTGTGCTGCCGTCATCCGCTGCTATTATCTGAGAAGACCGATTCATAATGATGGCATGACATGACGTGAAAGCTTATACGGCGAAGTAATATGAAGACACGTCATTAATGGTGCACCGCGATCCACTGCACCCTCTCGTGTTATCGTTGGCGTAAACTTTAAAAGAAACAAAACTCACAGGCAGGCAGGCAGGCAGGCAGGTCTTGCTAACAACCTAGGCTCTCCAGCCTTAGCCGGAATCCCCATTGGCGCCAAACGGATTTTACTGTAGCTATTTTTTTCAATCTAGAAAACACTATGACATATGTTGAAGGCACTTTGGTAGCGGTATATCTTAACGGGAGCTTTTCATCGGCACTAAGGTGGTATAGCTGTTTAAAACTATATTTCCAGCTAGCGATCTATACCGAAGGAAACAACAATGTACGTGCATCGAAGCCCGAGAAACACTCTTCTGTAATGTATCCTAACGAAGCGGCAAACAATAGTCCTAACAAACCAAAATCGAATTTCCGGTTCTTGTGTTTATGACAAATCCGTATACAAAATGCCTTATGGTAATATTCAATATATGTATGCAGCTGAATAACTTCTAGTTCTGTTTATGCTTACGATAGTCATGACCTGTCGCTTTCGAAATGATCGACGGTGCTATTGTGAGGGTAAAACACATACGTGCCTTCGCTAGATGACTATAAAAAACAAGCGTTTGACCTCACGGATAAATCCTTTTGTGTGAAGGTGGATCTTATAGACCGATCGACCAGATCTTCTCATGAAAGCGACGACATTGATGTTTTTGAAGTAAAAAAGAGGCGGCCACATAACCAACATGCGGCGTTTGTTGCGTGCGACCCGATCATGACAAACCAGATCATCAAGTAACACCTCGCGACGTATGAAAAACAGGTGAATTCAGACATCAGGCCAATTGAAAATCTATACTTAAAAAATTGATTTGTCTGCTTGTTTTGATGAATGAAAACTTCAATCTAACTGGACTGGTGTTTGGTAAATGTTGTGACAAGTCGTTCAATCGTACAATGCAAGACAGACAGTAGCGATGAAAAAATTAAGGATGTTAATAAATATCATGTATTTATTATCGAATAAATCATATCCATTGCATTCTGCTCGACTTACCACTGAATGAAGTGGCCGTTAATAGTAAAACATTTGCTAAAATAAATCTTCAGTATTCTCTTATTCACAATGGCGTCTTCATTTTTAGTTCTATTAAAAATTCAAAAAAAAAAAAAAAAAAACATGATCAATATGATTGTCTAACAACAGTATTATCGCTCATTCGGATTGTTCTTAGGGACAGTATTGCAGTAGCTGGAGACGATTAAGAACATGGTCAGACATTGCTTTTCGATCGACATATACGGGCATTCTAGTCTGAGTTAGATACGACACGGAATCCGGTCAATATGGTTCGGCACACATTCGATACTCTCTTGCCTTCAGCGTAATTTCATTGTTGACGTGCCACGTTCGAAAGCACGCAGCCATACTTTGAATTTTCAGGCTTCTATGATGGCTGCTATTTTAGTGAGCTGGCATCGGCAACCCAATGAGGACTACGTAAATGATGATGAAGGATAAACCGACTTACGAATAACGATGTCGTAATATCCTGAATGGACCTAACAAATAACCATTAAGTAAGTTTCCGGTGAAAGTTGACGACCGCAAATGTTCCCTGAAGGTCGATGCGATGGCTGTGCATTCTACCATGACTTCAGGCCATGGGGTTAAAAATGCTCATCCACCAATGAAGCATAGGACGCGGGACATGAAAAAATAACTGATTCATACGCAAAGTCCTTTCTCATGCTCAGCGATGATAGCCGGTCAAACGAGGTAGCAATTAAACGGTAGCCGTACCGTAGGTACGTCTTCGCTTGCGTCAGTAATGTCATAAGGACAAATGCGGAAGGTTGCTACTATCTCGAGACAAGATCGTCAAGTGTTTCCAAGCCAGGCTTAACAGCTAGGACAATCCATGCAATAATACAATGCGTCCTGCAAGTAGATCAAATCATTGGATCTAATAATTCCAGTTTATCCACTTGATCGTTCTTTCAGCTCCGATATCCATTACAGACTTTGTACATTATTAAGATCACCTTGCCACTGCGTCTAGAATGCTGCTATGGCTGCAATATAAGAACAGTATCTATATTTCAGCCATTCAAGGATATACGGGCTTCTCTCATTCATTAGACATGGCTGCAAACATATCATCTGGAAGTAGCCAATTCATATTCGAGAAACAATGCGTGAGCGAAATCGAGCTTTATTCAAGCTGTTCGACACTTTTCATTTCGTCCGCTTTTGACAGACGTGGGAATCTATCGATGAGATTGGCCAAAATTCATAAAATCATCACGATATAAGCATGTCACATCTTCAATAGAATACGAATAGGGTTCGAAGAAGCAATAGCATCGGCGGTCGCTATCGTTCGACCCGAGACCACCCGTAAAGTGTAGCAAAATGGTCAAAAAAATGAATCCGCGCATCAGTTGCTATCTCAGGCCCACTGCCACTGACGCTGTCCAGTTAACCGAATATTGCAGGTTCGTCTTTCTTTATCAGTAGAATGTGTTAGCAGGACAAGTCCGCGACAGGTTCAAGGGTTCCCTAAAATAGAGAATAGAAGCTGACGCTGACCACACTCACTCAGAGCCGCTCTCTCTGCCCGACGTTGCCCATAATAGGCTGGAATAATTGTATGTACATATCAATGAGCTGGGACTAATAGCTTGCTAGCAGCTAGTGTCGGGCCGCAGAGTCCCATTTGGTTTCGCTTCGAGCTGAAAAAACGGTTATGTGTTGATAATATTGCACGTATCGATTATGAACCTATAAACCTAGCGACAGCCTGATCTCATTGTTTAGTTATTTGATTTACAATATTACGAAGGAGCTAGCTGTTGCTAGCCAATGTTACATAGCCAAGTTCGATGAGTAGAAGCAATTTTGAAGCGCAGGAACGAGTGTAAGCGAGATTTCCGAGCACGTTGCCGCTGTGCTATGGAACAGAGCCGGACCGCTGGTCTTCGCATTACTTTTGTCGTTTCATTATGGTTACCTGAGTGTCTCGCGTATGCAAAGCAGCAAAACAATACTGCTAACCGTGTTCTGTAGGTGAAGCCGGAGATTCTGCTTTTGACGAAGCATAAGGTTGTGCGTAACACAGCGTAGACTTTCAGCGTATTGTCAATCGTAACAAAAATGCAGCACACTTAATAAAACAGGCCGTATTTGCAATGTGCATAATTGCTACGTTCCGAATCTGAAGTTCGACCTGCTTGCCAAATGCTGAACGCCAAATATATCGAAGTTCCTTGAAGTTGGAACGATCTACTACGTACTTATTGAGAGATTTCGGAAGACACGCACACAGTAATTTACACGGATGCTAGCGAGGCCATCGTTTTCAGCTGCTTATTCTTCGAAGTACGCTGGAGAATGGCCGCCGCTTATAGTGTTCGTGAACAGGAAGGAACAAACGATTCGTATGGGAGATATCTGCAGTGGCCTTTAGATCCTTCTATTTGGGGTAGCTATTGTAACGACGTCCGGCTCACCCGGTCCTTCTAAACTCAGCTGACATCAGCAAATAGAATAGAGGCTCACATAGGCTGCGTGAACAGACATATATTTACGACTGGATAATTATTGTAATTCGGGCATATATATATATATATATATATATGCGCGGACGATTGTTTTGGTCTGTTTATTAGTTGGGAAAATCATTATTCTGTGCAGAGAACGATGTGAGCATTTATTCGTTGTCCTAAGAGAAAAAAAAAAAAAAAAGCAACCAGATCTTTCCTTTATTGTGTAGTTCGTCACCTATAATTTGTTCATTTTTTATAATTATAGTATTATTAAACAATAAAGACACCATATATATGTTTGTATAAATTTCATCTGTCAAACTCTTTCATTGTTCGAGTGGATTTATTCAGTGGTGATTTTGATAAACAACTTGAACTTATTCAAATTTTTTTTCATTTGTAAATTCTTTTTTTTTTTTTTGATTTGTAAAAAACCAAATCAAAATAGAAAAAATGGGTTAGAGAATAACTGTAATTATAGCTATCAAAAGTGCGCTAGTGACAGCTGTGACGCTCGTTGTCCTGTGATCGAATGTGGGTGCTGAAATTAATCAAGGTTTCTTCTATAAGCTATATATACCTGGTTTAAGGTGGTCCCGGGTTCTCAGGATAGCAAATGATGTTCCCAATACAAATCTAAAGTGGGTCGGTATGAACTAATTAATTATTTCTCAAGAGTCTACTCTGTCGCTCATCTAAAACGAGACGGGGTGCGATATTTGTTTTTTTTTGTATGCAGTTTTCGTTACCGATGATTTTCGTGGCCCTTTTAAATCGGTATTCCGAGCTGAGTAGAGCTACTAATTACTCTGGGTGACTTTACTTAGGTTACGATTTGTCGTCCAAATCATGTTCATTTACACAATGTAAAATTTGATCATTTGATTGATTGATTGATTGGTTGGTTGCTATTAGTAACTCTAGTCATTTTGCGTTTTCTACTGTTTCATAAATGCTAAGTACTTTCAAATTGTTCCGCCATTTTTGTGCACAACGAGCCCAATTTATGCCATCTAATGATCTCGTCGTAGAGCTAGCTGTTTGCCAGCCGCTTTTCCTTTTGAGTTCTTGTTGTTGTTTTTTCAACTGACGGCATTCGTGGCGTCCATTGGGCGCCGCACGTTCTATGGATAATACTCATTTGTATTCTGTACCCGCAGAGAAATAACGACGATCGACCGAAATCATGGCAACCGTATAAGCAGCAAATCCGTCAGCTCAGTTTTAGGATGGACGCAGAAGGTCCGTAAACGAACGGCATCTTGTTGGTGAGTATGAAGCCTACTGTGTAAGCATTTAGCCTATGAGCGCTCATTGAGCCCCTCATCGCTTTCTGCGCCACAAGGAATCGTAGAACAGGATGCCAATGCAAGAGGCTGAGTGAGTGCCCCTGTTTTATAGCGGCGCTTTATTGTCCGACTGAAGTATATATCGTATATGGCAAATAACTTCCGAAGGTATCAAACGATCTAAGTCTAAATAATAATTGATTTTAACCTTGTTAGTGATGTATGCCTCGCTAACATCTCTTAACAATTATGAAACTAACGGCACAAATATGGTAGTAAGCGAAGTTTCCTTAGTAAGTAAAATTAGCTTTTTCGAAAAAAAAAAAACGAGCATCAAAGAGTTCTTGCCGGATGGGTGTCATGCTCTAAAAGCAAGTATCGTGCTCTTGATAAAACCGTATGTAGTCCTTATTGCTAAAGACCCTACGCCAATCAGGAAACTCAGAATATACATATTAGTTCTTCTGGTCTTTTTTCGTAGGATTATTGTAAAGAAATTCGGAATATGTTTCGACACGTCACTAAATCGATCCTATATAGATGATAATATAAGGGTTCCTTTGAAAATATTTGTGCTGCTAATAGTTTTCGTTTATACGATTGTTAAGCAACCCTATACTGTCGTTTCGCCTAAATGAAAAGTTGTCTGCTTAGATAATATGCTATCGTTATAACGCTTTTCCAGACGCATATAGCACAACCTGAAAGGAGACTAAATGATTCAAACAGACGTAAAAACTTGAAAACAGCTTGATGGCTATCATACAGCTCCTTTTTCCCGTACGGTAAAGCAAAATCATAGAAAGTGAAAGAAGGAAACTATTTCCGATGGAAAACTTACTCTGGTTTGGCACTTAAAATGAGAAGGAAAACCAAAGTTACTCATTGATGATCCCCCCCCCCCCCCCCCCCATAAAACACTGCATGTAATACACAACAAATAACTGCGAATAAAGTACTTGTTACGCGAATCATCTCCTAGCTGAAATCTAAAATAGACAAACTTGAGAGCTCTTTACGGAAAGCACAATTTTATTAATTAAGCGGTTTACACTAATGGAACGTCTAGACTTTTTTAAACCATAGTCCTAGTTGCATAGTGCAAGACTATAATGACGTCTTGATCATGTTTGGGCGTACTTGTCACGCAATACACGTCAACGATTCGTAGCTTCATATTGTACAATCTTGTCCGTTCAAAGCGAAAACATCGATTGCCATATAGGCAAAAGATAAAAATAGACGAAAGAAGGAACCCTCCATCTTTATATGAGCTAATAATAAAAAACAACGTTTCATTTCAGTCTTTGGTAGAGCTTCACGAGTGTCTTTCAACTTTACTACGAACTGTCCTAATTGTTAGAAGGGTCGAAGGTCAAGCGGTTATTGGCCGATAGTAACGTCCATTGTTTTATTTTTTGTGCAGTATTTTCGCTCATCTATTTGATGTTGTCATACCATCTTTCCTTTTTCATACAGAATTTTTGTCGGGCGTTTAACCATGAGCCATCTATCTGGTTCAGTCTGAGGTTTTGTTCTATTTCTGAACAAGTTGAAGATCAGATTCAAACGTCGAGGTATGAAGCATGTTAGCTATCTGAAATTTCAAATAACATGTAGGTGATTCAGAAAGGAGTAGAGTAAATGCCGAAGGGAAATTGTGCTATCGTATCAGAAAATTGATACTTCAAATAGTAATTTCAAGGAAAGCGTAACAATGCGCTGAATTACATGGTTGTAGCTCTCGATAGGTCCAAGCGTTAAAACAGCCACTCTAAAGATTAGTATATAAACGATGCGCAAACCAATATTTTTAGCTGTATATTGACTGTTTTCTCGAAAATCGTTTCTCTGCAACCTTTCAGCACGCTACAATCTAATACGATTTGGCCGAATATTGGCGCCGTCCATGCAAACGTCGGCCCATTCAGACGCTTACTGTAACCCAGTTTCCTGCCTTAATTTATCCTCTGCTCCGTCCCTTTGACCTTCTAGTCTCTTGCCTACTAGATAAAGAAGAACGGTTTGAGATATATAGGGGCTCGCAGGCTGTCAGCTCTGCATAGCGTGCTTTGGATGGTCGGCCGATATGGTTAAGGCCTTTTAAGGTGCATTCTGAGACAGCTTCGCCGTAGTAACACGATCCCGTTCAGCCACAGGGACATCCAACTACAGGAGGGTATTCGACGAGGCCACCAAACATTGATAGGATAAGAGCAGCCGTGCATAACATCATAGTGACCATGATGAAACACAACAACAATACCTGCATATGATATAGGTTGTAAGAAGGCCATCTGTTGCGGTCTGGCCATCTCTCCCCCATTTGAGTTAAAATACACCTATCATCTGGTTAAACAGAAGGCTACGCATATTGATTCGAAAGAAGGTCGAAAAGTCTCAACCCCGGATAGCACACTGGATTTAAAACGACCCGCAGAATTTCTAATTCTGTTAAGGAAGAATTGTAAAGGAACTGAAAATTGTTTTTCTTTCTTTTTTTTCGAATAAAAATGATCTCGTTGGAAATTTGCCCAATAGAAAAAAATTTATCAATTGAAACTTTTATATTAATTTATTTAATTAATATAAAAGTTTCAATTAATAATTTGGCTATAATGGCCATAACGCAAAGAAATTCTTACTCCTATATAGGTAACCAAGCAAAGCTGTACACTTACCGTTACTAGGTAGATTAATAATAATGTTAGAAACACCTGTACAGAGCAGTTTATTTCCACTGTTAAATATAGCTTACTGATGTTGAATCGATATGTTTACATCGTTCGAGATGCAGATAAGCGCTGGTTGGTTTTAGGTTCATCATTTATCTACAAAAGACCATTAACAGAACGTGTGCTCTGTCCTAAAGTCCACAGGCTTGCAGGCTGAGGTCGTCCCAAAGCGCAAGCTTGAAATGGCTTTAATGGTCGACAATTTTGCATTAGTTTCAATAGAATCCGTGGCTATACACGGAAACTACTGGAGTTTATGATTAGAGATAGGCTTGAAAAGATATTCGCGCTAAACATGCATAACGTACCTTGTGATGTGATTCGTAAGAAAGACATCACCGAACTAACTTTATTATAATAATAAAATTGGCGTCTGGTCATTTAGGTATCTGCTGTAAGATACTGCGGAAGGTCTCAGTGGCTATTTCAAGGTGTACATATCTGCACAATGTTTCCATACGAAAAATAATATTACCACTATGACGAGAGCCTCCGTTGTCTATGTAGCAATCGATGGTAGGCTGTTGTTGTCAGTAACATTGCAATGGTGTCAACAACAAAATTAGTATTCTTAGCACGATACGAAGAACAAGATGGAACCAGCCAGCATGCATTTGCTATTATAAAGCAACTTACATGCATTATAGGTCCATCTTCCATTTCGACTGGTCAGACGGAGAGGGGATTGTCTAACTTCGCCGTATTGGAATTCTGCATATGCGTTACCGCTCATTTGAATGCCTTGACCCCCTCCCCGCGCCCCGTGTAGCCTTTTTGTTGTTTCCAGCTTGACTTCTTTCTTTCGGGTGGCTGGAGTATATATGGATAGTGAGATTCTGCCTTCAACGACCATGTAATTGGCAGCTGCACATACTCCAGTGTTGGAAGTGTCTTAGACATGTGTCAACGAGATCCGCCTGCGCCAGTGTGTCTTGACGATTTCTGAAATATCAGAGCGTTTGTGCCTTATGAGAATACAGCGCGACTGGCTATAGCGTCTCCGCAATGTGTGTTATTTTCAAGAACCACACAGTGTCATCATTGAAGCTCAATCTGTGCCCAACGCAGGTGCACAGGTATGATGAATTACTTCGTATCATGATTCAATAGTATGACAAAATACACACCTTAGATCGAAATCGTAATTACTTTTGATATCTCGAATTATTCCGTCATACATAATATATCAAGTTTCGCGGTTCCATCATATAAACCATAGCGAAATCTTGCTCCATTGATCCGTATCAAGACAACGTACGTTTGCTTGTTGACTCTAACGTGCTGTAGACCTTCAGTTTAACCGTGATCTAACTTCATTGACACTGCAGAAATGCTGTAGACCTTCAGTGCTTTAGAAATCGACTCCACATGATAATTGACCTTCCCTCCTGCCTATCGAAGTTCGCACTTCTGGTTCGTGACTATTTTTTGCTATTAACATATACCTTGGCTGTGATCTATTTTCCGAAACTGTCTGATTTTTTGATCCTGTATTTTTTGTTTTTCAAACAGTTATCGACTGAATCGTACCAAAGAAAAACATAGAAATTTATTCATATATTTAAGACAGTACTTTTTAGCTTATATACAACGCAATGCTTGCTATCCATACCGATCAACAAAAATTGGAACATTTGCACTGGTCAGTTTATTACCCACGATATCCAGGTCGCCGTCCTGACGACATGCGTTCACAGAAGCCTTCTGCTAGGGCAAGCCTTGTGTACCAACTAGGTCCATAATACTGTCAATGTTGCTTACGCTTAGCACTATGTTCAGGGCTGATTCCTCAAGCGGAGCATGATCCGAGACAAGTTGATCAGACATGATAGTTTCTTTGATGACACGAAACGTCTTGTCAACGACGTTTACTAAGTCTAAACAAGTCGTCTGAAAAATACTCTCGAACACCGAAACAACCCCGTCTTCGAGAAGTAGGCCAGCGTTAGTTAGGTAATACTGAAACACGTTGGTTAACGCACTCTGTAGCTCGATCTGTAATGCGAAGTTGATCTGCTTCATGTCTCGCACCGTTTTGGTAAGCAAGCGCAGATGTTCGACGAGGTCATCGAAGGCCATTTTGTCGTAGTCAACCGTTTGTTGTAATTGCTTCCACCGTTCGGGATCGCCGCCCACTTTGCCGAATGCCGCTAAAAACCGTCTTTCCATACCGTCAACTGAGGCGACGTCTTCAATAGCCGCGTTCGTAGCGTTTAAAAACAGCTGAGATTTGTCGACGGCTACGCGGGCCTCAGGGTCGAAAGCGCTTCGTTCGAGAAGGGCTGTGTGGAACTGTCTGACCATAGCGTGGGCTCGCAGTTGCAGGTGGTTACCAAGCTCGCGCAACTTTTTCGTAAATACGACGCCAACTAATGTCTCAATGTGGCGCGCTCGAAATGTAACCATATGGCGAAGCATAACGTTATCCAACTCCTCGATGGCGGGTGGTGATACCTTGTCAAGTTTGGGCACTCTTGGCCGGAGTCCGGGCATACGCTTAGCATGTTTAGATGTCAGGGTTGCCTGAACGGACATCGAGGCACTCGTAAAAACAGCCTAGTCTAGGCTGGAGTGAAAATTCGTCCAATTTCTATAGGTTACAGCGTTGTTGTCTTGTATGGATGTTATAGGGCGCTGAACAGCTGCGATTTCACCAAAGCTCGAACCGATACATTGTCCATAATTAATCTGCCTCAAGATGTCAGCGTTGCCGTATTGATTGAGATACTATGGTACTTCTTTATTAGCTAAAACCTCCTGTCTCTAACAAATTTGAAATTAGAATGAAGATAATAGCTGAGGTAGCTTTCCGCGGTATACCGTACCGATTTTGACTTGAAGTCACATAGTGTTATTATTATTAGATGACTTGATTTAAATAAAGTTTTGACGATCATCTGTAGGCAGTTTGTTCTTCTCAGTTAGCCGGCTGACTCATACAGCTAGTCGAAGAAAAAAAAAACAACAAAAAAAATGAGTATAAGCGAGAGGAATCTTCTATTCATGAAGCCGAGTAGGTCTTGTTGCCTGTGGAAAGCCCAAAACGTTTTCGATCCTTTGCGTGAACACTATGGGCCATCGAACTTACATAACCCATTTGCGATAAGATCCTACAAATATGGCAAACATTATATTCGAGATAGAGTAAACAGGAACAGAGGAGCTGTTCCGATAAAGGACTGGGCGAGTGAAAATAGAAAACTATCCATATAGCAAGTAATTAAGTATTCAGCTTATGCAGCACAAATTCACAAATTGCCTGAGGACACACTTTCCGCAAGTATATTGGCCTTCTATTTTGACGGTTAAAGAAGCCAACACCGGACAATGGCTACCCTATTGGACCTCCTGTAGACCCGTCGTTGTTTTGCTTGGCGACATCACTAACTATCTTATCGTACGGATACAACTGTTAACATTTTGGATATCGAAAGAGATACGGCTGTAAATCGAAAGGTTAAATATTTAGGTTAGGTGTTTGGTAGGTTGACGCGTGCCGTTTCAAAAGATTTAGACTTCGCTAGTTTCATTAATAGTCTCTTGTTGCGTTGTATATTATCACTACTATATTGATGAATCATATGGGGTCACGTTCATAAGTGACTATTCCTGACGATTTAGTCTGCGCCCAAACTTTATTTTGCGCACACTAACAACTAATACCAGCAATGACTCTTGTCTTTCGATTTACGCTACAGGTGGTTATGTACGAGTATGACAAATTCCTATTCTCTAATTCAATCTGTTAGGCATCCTGATACGCGGCCTCTTAATAAATCCTTATTCCGATCAAACTGATAGGACTAGGTATTGAAAGTATCTACCGTCAGATGCAAATCTTCCGACGACATTTCGATAACTATACCACGCTCTCAGCTTCGGTAATATCGGTCAAGTTTCAACATAAATCCAAAGCTATTTCAAAATGTTTTTTTTTGTATGTTTTTTTTTTTCGCATATTATGCAACTCAGCGTCCGCATAAAGAAAACAGATAAGAGTGAAGAAAAAAAGTACTATGAATGTCTTTGGCAATTTCGAGTGTTTGCACGATAATGTGACGTTTTACTTAGTTGGTCTTCTTCTTCGGTTCTGACACCATAAATTCATCCTGATATTCGTTCACCAAAATATTTACCTGTTTTTGATCACGCGAATTAGACGATAAAAGCGTTCAGAAAAGAGGTTGCGACGTTTCGGTTTGACGCGGGGCATATGAGTAGAGGTAACTCCCCGTAGAAGCTTGAAGTCAATCGTTTCCGGCCGATTGGAGCTTTACAGGAGACAAAGAGCCCAACCCGTAGATGATCAGCTATATAGCTTTGTTGTTAACTAATTAAAGACTACGCCTTCGTTAAGTATAAACTCTAGCCTTAGAAAAACATGAGAGTGCACAGTTTAGCCGTTTAATTTCCGAGTGAATTTTCCTGTGTTTTGAAAACTAACAACTATATAGCGTTCATATATCCTTGTCTGAAGTTGGAACTAGCAACTGGGAGTGTAGCCATGTGATGGATAAGAGCCACAAACGTCGCGGATGCCCTCCCGGTAAAATTCTATTTCCAGATGCTTTCCATCACTTCTCAGCTCCACGTATTTTCCATCTTTTCAAACTATCATCACATCTAACGGGTTTGTCTCAGAATCAAGTCAGAGAGTATATCGCAGCGCTGCGTATGGCATCTCAGCTTCAGTGTTTGCTTTCTGAAAGAGAACGGCGACATTTCAGCGACGTCTAGCGTACTTAATAAACAAGAGCACGACATAGTCGCTTGGTCTTGCGCTTAAGCAATATGGTGCCGATAGCACCAAGGTTGTACAAAAACTGTAACGTCTCGCACCCCACGTACAGCCAGCCAATATATATTTTAAGTTTGATAGATGTTATTAAACGAATTAGACGCTGGGTAGTATGTACTTCCAACTGGAAAACTTTGAGAGCTGGCTGCGCGTCCGGCCGAACGAACGAACGTTCAGACGCCCCGAGACGTTGTGCATCGCAGCTTGACGCAATGCTGAACACAACACAACACAAGGCACACATGTACACGCTCGCAGTCAGCCGCGGACGCGCGCACCGTCGATAGAACGAATATCTATCTCGTCGTAGCGGAATTGCGTTCATTTTTTTGCCGCATCTATCTAGTTCTTGCTGTCTATATGGTTCTATTTTTGTCCGTTCTATATTTTGACTTCTGGATGGTTTTTCTGGTCTTCACTGCCCGTCTCAATCCAGTCGCTTACCTTTCTTTCAGCCGGTTCGTTGTCGGGAGACTGGAATCGCCTGTTGGGAGGCTGAAGGAGACCCGGGAGAAGTTTTGAGAGATGGAAGCATCGAGTGCGCACCCAAGGAGACGCAGTGCAGAATCCACCGCTGCCATCTGCGGCTGCCGTGGGCGGCGGCTGGAACTTGCAAAAGCTCCACTATACGTAGCATGGTGTAATCGGCGATGCGTGGGTAGATGCCGAACATTACAAAGACACGGCTTCAGTGGTGACATTAGCGGCCCGGCAGCAACAGCAACTGTAGGAAAAGACGCATCGTTTTTGTGGTACTGCATACGTTCGTCTTTGCAAAGGCCAAAGGAAAAGCGATCGCGCGTTCCAAAAGCACCCTAGTCCGATTTCTTTTAATCATCATGGGTTTTTTTTTGTTTTCTTCGTTGCAACTAAGTCGCTTGCAACGACTAGAGAATAGCCCGTGCGCTTGCAGCATATATGGCTAATGGCAGTGATGCTCATGCTTTCTATCCTGCTCGCTTGTTTGGCGACGTACGTAGATCGACTTGGCTATGCAACAAAGTGGCATGACGAAAAAGAAGATATAGGGCATCAACAGTAACACTCGAAAGCGACTCTATCAAAAAGCTGGAAATCAAAATTCGTCCTGACGCTGCATTTCAGTCGCTTTTGTTGCGATTATATTGCGGTAGCCATGCGTCACTCTGAGCGAAGTTTCGAGCGAACGGGTGCCAATGTATATGGCAAGCAGCGACCAACGTCTTCACGAACAGAGAGCACAACAAGAAAACAGCACGATCAATTCAACCAGGTAGTCTAAACAGCACGAGAAGAACGAAGACCTGTATGTGTATAGGGAACCAGAATGCGCGTGCGGTTGCGCCAATACCAATAGAATCTCTAACAGTACCAAGATGTCGGCTGCGACCCGCTTGATGAGGTCAATGAAGAAAAGGGTGACAATATACAAAATCGTCGGCTGATACTGGCTAATAGGAACATGGAACTGTGCCACTGGAGATGACAAAAGTACGTCGTGCGTCGAAAAGTTCAAGACCGGTGACATATCGAAGAATAGCCGCAACTACTGTCACAGTTAGTAGTTGTCACATCGAGCGCTGTGGTGTGATGTATGGGCCCCCAAAGGAAGCAAAATAAGAAAAACGTTAAATAACACCGACTGTTGGGATAACATGTGATATCTACAGTTCGCGCTTGGTATAATACGACCTGAGGGCAGTGCGACATGTTTACCTCGTCTGTTCATGTGCTGCAGGAGCTGTGACGGAAATAATTACAGCGTAACTTACGTGCTACGTCCTAACTTATTCCTAGCTCTCAAACTGCGTTTCGATCTAACGTAAAACACACGGTTATAGAGAAATCGAAGCAGCGGGCTACTGGGCTATGAAATTTATAAAGAGTGCCGGGTGATTTCACTGTGATTTTATGCAGGAAGCGTTTGCCTCTAACTTATCTCAGCTGGTTTCGATTCATATAGGGCATAATATCGAATATTTCGCTGAATCATTCGCTGATTCAACTAAGCCGATCACTGATGCAAATATATAATTCTTTCTGTTCTGTAATGTCTTCGGGGTCTTCCATCCAGACAATCTTCCACCGTCGAAGAAGCAATTTGACTAGAAGGGGATGATGTTGATTGAGAAATTAATATCGATTCCATGTTGCTATATCTGATAATATTTCTTCTCTATCATCTTCATCGTTTGGTACAGTTGTCCTATATTGCTGAGATCCTGATGAGGGAAAAGACAAATTATGCTAGCGAATCGGCTCATCTAGCGCTTAAAGGCCCAACTGCTTTCCGGCTCATAACCCGTGCGAATATGCCCCGACACAGCAAAATAATGGGTTGTATTAGGTGACTTTATGTGTCATCTTCGCAACATTTCCAGCCCACACAAATGGGAGCTCTAATTATTGTAGACTCAAGTAGAAACTAGCCCGATTTCGTCTTTCTAGATTAGTCGAAGGTCAAGTCAATGTCGACCTTTGATGATCTCAGACTTCCGTTTCGAGTGATCAGCAGGTGCACGACCGACACATGTGCTTGCCAAAATGACTGCGTTTATCTATAATACACCGATTATGAAAACGATTAGCGCTACGTCAACTGTAAACCATAGTACTCGATCCCCAGGGGGTGAATATAGCTGGTAAGGTAGCACTATCAGTCTGGTTTGTATTTTTGCGCATAGCTGTCGAATTGATCTTGTGAGGAAGAGCGTTCAAGTCATAGGAAGAACCGAGTCGTTAATAATGATTTAGACCGTCGCTTTGGAAATCGTCTATACTCGCCGCGTTCATCTGGATGCAGGAGAAAAAGCTATCTGGAGGAGTTCCTACGTAGAAGGTCGAAAGACTCACCTCGATAAACATGTTTATGATAAAGATTCTGAAAGGAAAAAAACGAGTCTACAATTTTTTTGTAGGAGAGCAAGTTCCGCTTTTCTTTGTTGTTATTATCGTAGCCCTTAATACGTGAGGGCTGCACATACATATATCTGAATAATACAATAAGTTACCCGAACTTTATACAGGGAAGCGTCGCTGCTCTATTAGTTGCCCATAAAAAATTAACTGACTGTGAATTATAGCGGAAAATGTATCATGAAATCAACGAAAAAAACGCGAAATGTTTTGTAACATCGATCATTCCGTACTTGTCATCGTGTTATTATTATATACGTTTTACTGATTGAACTCTTTTCGGCCAATATCAGTTTTTCATCGTCATACCACTGCTTTACTTTCACCATGGAAATGGTTAGCTGGAAAAATATCTTCTGAATCGGAGACACGAGAATCTCTCTTTGTTTGCGGTTGTCGCACAAAACGGACTGCGCATATTCTAGCGTATTTTTCTGCGTTTCGTTGACGTGATCGCCCCTATTACGTGCGGAGAATGTCCAATAGTACATACCGCACATGTTGCAGCAACGACGAGTGATACTAGTGTCGAAACCTAATGATATAGCTCCAGCTGTAGCCTGTATTGAGCGTGCAATATTTGCAGACGGAGCAGTAGCAGCCGCAAAGAACGCCGACAAAAACGTTTTCTTGCCCGGTGCCACACTCAATGGGGACCTGTTATGAATTATATCTTTGGCTTTGTCCACGGACGAGCTTCATTAATTACACCGAGACACCAGAAATAGTTCTGGTTCCCCTACTTAGTGATTCTGTTAATAATTCGGTCCAGTTGCGTCGCCGGAGCCGTTGGCATCACCCTGCCACTATCGTTATTACGATTTCTAGAGAAGGTCTCCGTATCAGAGCATGCACGCCACACAGACGGCGAAAGCCGGCGTATTTGACCTGTATATATTTCTCTCAACTCTCTGTACCATATCAGTGGCAACCTCGGATAGTTCACTGAAATCCACAAGTGGACGTACGTAGCATTGATATATATATATGGGTGATTCGAATTTGGAATCTTCCAGTCTTCATTTTGCGGTGGTCAGTGTCAAACAGAAGCTTGAATGTTAACTCAAACGATGGCAAAAAGTCGTAACTCTGGTCAACGAGTGTACCATCCAAAAGAAGGGATAAAAGCAAACAAATGGGTCGTAAAAAACGGCCCATCTGCAAGCCGTAGTATTTGAAAAACCTCTGAACTGTGTGAGTATAAGTGCCTAGGAAAGCCTTTACAAACTGTCAACAATTAAAACCATCATTTGAGACGCCTTAGCGTACCCGAGTAACGTGATGGAAGAAAAGTTGTCTTCAGCAAATTTGTTATACTACACTTTTTTTATTCAAACCATAAAAATGAAAATTCTTGTTTCTTTCCATCCAGAGCACTTTTGGAAAGGCCCGTATGTTGTTAGTGTCCAAAAAAACTAACGAAAATAATTGAATATGTATCGTAGGGAAGGAGTCGCTTGTTTGGAAGTCATTTTTGAGAAAACGAGCTTCGCAGGTCTTTTTCACTCTGCCCTTTGTCTTAAGCGTCGACCCCTTTCAAAATTTACGGGTCAACAAAAAAATCACTAATCATACGTCCTGTTAGGACGCACAATTATATTGTGCCAATCTTTGAGTTAGTTTGGCCTTGAATTAATTTTGGGTGTTTATTACCGTCGTCAATAAACGCCCGGAAAGGAATTTTCTTCTAGAAAGAGATATGAATCGTAACGTTTCTGAACAGCCTAAATATTGCAACAATTGACCCAGCGTAACTATTAACGGTCTGTAAATGAAAGAAGTGCCACTGCCAAATTGCAAACACTTTAAAAATATATAGAAGACATTTGCCTGAGGATCTTACTATAAGTGCAAATAACTTCCTGATCACCATAACCGAGAAAGTAGAAGTGGTAGTAGTTTTACTTGGGCACAATCGTTAAACAAATGTAATGGCCATCTGAAAAATAGGGATAAGTATATGAAGTTAATCAAGAGTCCCCATAAGAACTTTTTGCTGAAAATTTTACTGAGCTTTGCGCCATCCTTTATTGAGTTAGAGAATATCTAGATATAATGGACACCCTAAGAAATTTTTAAATTTACTCTGCAAAGGCTATGACATACAACTTTAAAAAAATGCTTTGATGCCAATCAAAGAAGCTGCTTTTCTAGAACAAGCTTTTTTAAGTTCTGCAGTAAAACAAATACTGTCCTTATCCACTTCAGCATTTGTTGTTCAGCATTGTTAGTTGTTGCCCCCTCCTCGTCGAGTTTCTTTGTCAACGTAGGGTCACCAAGTAGTTGTTTGCAAAGCTCATTTGCGCGGACAACAAAGTCTAGCATCCTCGTTTATATATAAATACAAGTAAGAAAAAAAATTATCTTTTTAAATATTATTTATTATA
>NW_019214180.1:412405-472688 GCF_002532875.2 Varroa jacobsoni | reverse complement strand
GAATCTTACATGCAGTATATTTGCTAAAGCTCAAAGAAGTCTCAGTATGGAGCTCCCTCACACAGAAAAGTTGTTAAAACTTAGACAAGTGTTCCCTAGCTAAGTTTCAGGAAGATACAAAGAAGTGGTTAAAACAACCGCTTTTTTTCTGGCCATGTTTTAGGACAGTATATATATATAATAATAGTTTGCTTTCCCGATCTATAAAAAAAAGCGGACGATGTCGGGAGTGTTTTTGGTAAAAATCATCTTCCCTAAATCTGTTAGCCGTACATGTCAATATATCCAAAAGAATCGGAGATCTTTTATGTGTATTTAAAAGGTTGTACTGTCCAATAAGTAGATTCCTTGTAAATTACACCATTAAATGAGTATAGTCTTTACAAAGAGTCGTTCGGAAGAGTGAGCTAAAGAGTCAAGCTTCATACCAGGACTCTTTGTGCGCCCTGCTTGATTGTTACCCAATAATCGCAGACGAAGCGGTTTCTAACGCATATATTGCCAGTTAAGGTACAGTTCGAGCTATAAAAGCCTAGGATAATAATGTCTAATGGGAATCAGCGTAGACTCATAGGACAGTGCCCCACACACCCGCGCCTGCTATCACTTACTTCGCTGGAGTCATAGTAGTGCCTGCTACCACTTCTACGCATACTTAATGCTCTTGCGACATGGAGTGCAAAGAGAAATTGTCATTTATTTCCTTACTCTTAGGCCCCAGGCGGGGCAAACAGGCCGATCTACTCCTTTAGTCACTTGATACTGTGCGAGCAGTACAGACGACTGACTTTATGCTTAAACGACCGATAACTCGAGCTTGCTTCTTTATTGCCGATCGTCACAATGGTCGTAATAGTGATACTGTCAATTAGTAACGTACTACTGCTTGCAAAAGAGGACTACTAGAGTACCGACATCTCAACTAGTACTTTTTGATAATGTTACCACTTAATACCAACTCTGGGGCGTTAAGCAGCAGCAAGTGACCTGACTTATTCAGGTCACATTAAAAAGAATCACATAAAACACAGGATCGTAGATATTGATTTTATGTTTTCGGTATTATAGAGAGCTGTTATACGCACTGCTGCCGCCTCATCGTGAACTCCTCGTGCGCCGTTGGGCACTATTTCTTTCAAATGTGAAAACATTGCATACTAAATCTTGTCGATACGCAGACCAATTTTTTCCTTGATACTCGTAATTGGGCGGATAGCCGAAGGTCTGTTTCGTGGTCTGTGTCGTGTTAAATAGAAAAAGTGCGACGGAAACCTAGGTCTGGCATCTGAGTGAGTGCTCGTTTTCGTCTGAGTAAAATGAGTTTGTTCCTACAATTTTCTAGGTGGACTATCCATAATTTTAGTTAAGGTAAGATATCGGTGAGGCTTCAGGAAATATAGTCTGTTATTATTGTTTGTTTTCTTAGTACAGCAATTTAGTGTAATTATATTTATGTGTAATAAGCATATTGTCTGTTTTCAGTGTCGCTGCCCCATTGCCTCGGAGCCTCTGTTATCCTCTGTTCAAACATATTCTATGTTGAGCCATGTAGTTCACGTGCGATATATATATATAATACATACAAATCGTTTATGCAGTCCTAGCTGCAGCGGGAGCATAATAAGGCTGCCATCGAGGAGCAGTAGAAGTTGCGCCGAGACTTTTGTTGTTGCGGAGCGCTGACAACAGCAGCATTTACGACGTCGACTATTGGTCGGTTATGGTCTGCATGTCCCGCAAAGGCTGGCACTGGGGCTCTACCGGCACCAACGGCAAGATCTCGGACCCATAAACCACTAGCACCGGCCGCGTTGGCCATGAACTGAGCCTAGGCCACTCTACTTGGCTCGCTTATCGAATCTCCGCCGTAGGCTCCGCGCCACGCGGCGTAAAGGGAACTAGCTAGTTCATAAGCACTTGCGATGTTGTTCTTTCTTGTACTAGTGTACGGACGACCATTCTTAATGCACCTTGCGCTGCTGATCCGAGGTTACCCCACAGCCGATGCTCAAATGGCTGCTGTGTTTTATTGTTTCGTTGATGTTATTAACGTAGACTCTCCCTACCTTCGTTCCAATTTAACGCAGCACTCGAAAAAAGTATGACCCTTAGCAAAGTATTCCGATCGATGCTGCCTCTATGTGATGGCGGCCCACACTCGAGGAGTACTCGCAATCTGTTGGTGCATCGCAAACCATCAATGTTTTCTATAGCGCCTCTGTTCTCGCAAAAAGGTCCCTTCTCTTCTTAAGCACAGTCTCAATCGAGCTGGTTGTTTTTGCTCAATAGCGGCTATATATGTCGGGAAAGTAGTCCTTCAGGGGCAAAAAAAAAGAAAGAAAAGCGAATCGCACTCATTTACTCGGTTGCTGCGCCCAGATAACAGCTCGTTATCTCTCCCGCTTTCTGTTAAAGGTGTAAACGCGTATTATTGTGTACATCGTAAGCAGTTGATAGATTTAAAGAGGTAGAAGAACGGGGCAGTACCAAGTGCAAAAATCAATGAGTTCACGCTCTTGGCTTAACACGAAGTTTGTAGCCGCCTTTACAGTATATATACATATGGTACATATATAACGTGCATATATACACACATACATATATATGTGTCTGAAATTAGTAACAAGCTCCGAATTGTTTCAGTATGAGCCAAGAGGCACCAACAATGCTTTGCTGATTCGGAAGTGGTTAAGCCTCATAAAACCTTTATGTCGGAGGCAAAATCGGCAAGACGACTTACCGACGTCTTTACATTCGAGTTCGTAATCTGCGGCGTAAGCGACGTAATTGTTGTGCAAGCAACAATGGCGAGGCTGGTGATGACAGCAGTAACCAAAGCAGCATATAAATTAAGGGCTGGTATTGGCTTCCATAACAGTTTATAAGCTGTTATGTATAGCGTCGCACATTTGGCCGTCGCCACACTCTAGGGCATCTTGCCTTGATCTCTGTTTCTCCAATTCCAGCGTTGCGTCAGCTCATCAAAAGGTTAGTGGGCGCTTAGGGACGGGCTACAAATCACCGCCATTCGCATCGTGTGTTAGTTCGCACGCACTACCGCCGGTGGGAGTTTATCGATGATAAACACAGTAGCAAAGTAATCAAGATATAGTAAACAACACCATCGTTCGTCTCCTATTATGGCGAAGAAAGAAAGTTGCCCTCCGCTAGCTATCCTCGCCGCTGCATCGTACCTCAGCCTTATTGGCTCTATATACTTTAGATAATAGCTCAACAACCACAGATGGAAGACACAATGCTAACATTGGCCAAGCCAATAAGAATATCGTATGGCAGTGAAACTGTTATTGGAGTAGCCTCATATATACTGGTTTCCTGCTTCGGTCACAGATGCACGACAATGCACGATGCAGACTCTAGTATAGTGAATGAATAGACTGCAGTGTGGTATTAGTGGCACACTGCCATCGCCTGGCAGAGTGTAACAGTGGCGGGTATTATGGGAAGTGCTAACAAAGGGGTTTGATCACGCAGAAAGTGTATATCACGCAAGCTCTTCCAAAGCTATTATACTTTAACGAACACGTGTCCGTTTGGTTAATTTCAAACTGATGCTATTTTTGTAAACATAATAGCTAAAGTGTCTTAATACAAACAGAGCTAGTTAATTAAAAAGCAGCAATAGCTCTATTGAAAAAAAACATTCTTGAAACCAAATAATGGCAATCTTTGATAAATTTCTACGGTTTTTTTTTATTTGTTCTATAGTACGAGGCGAGCACGAGGGAGATGTCGAATAATACAGAGATGATATGAAAAAAATCGATTAAAACGTAGGCAATTTTGCGTGAACACAAAAAAACAACGAAAAATGCCATTATGGGTGTTCCGACGTTAAGTTCGTACCGCGCAGTCACTTTGCTCTATGTCCATAATTGCCCAAATCTGACCCATTTTTGTTTCAATTCAGCATGCGATAAACCAACCAGGTAGTTAAAAGCAGTACTGCCGCCTTACCTGCATTCCTCGAGAATTATTGGTAAGTCATCCGTAATTGGTGGGAACTATAAGGCCAGCGGTAGGCTTACATTGACGAAGTGAAGATGGGTGAATGCATATTATCATCGGCCCCAGGAAGAGTACCGAGAGAATACGGCTGAGCAGAGGCTGCTGCCGTAGGCGTAACTGACTGGGGTGACCTGATGGGTGCGCATAATGAGTGACTATGGTTAAATAGGATGACCACGGCTTTGCTGGCATATCATCAGTGCCGAACGGGCAGAGCCTTATAGTGTCACGAGTACCTGAATCATGCCTTTAGACGCTTAGTTTGCATCCGTGAGCACCTGAAACGAGCCTTATATGTGTTAGTGTCCTTGGAAAAAGGCAATAAAATAATTAGTAAAGATCACCGCTTGAACAGCCTATTTTTCCTAGGCAGCCGGGTGGAGGGCGATATTTTCCCCAAGACACGCTGTCCATATATGCCTGTTAGAAGAATCTAGCGAAAGTTTTCCGGAATTTGTTGTCCAGGTATTGGTTCGTAGTTGGCTAAGTCGACGCCGTACTAAAATAGAGCATATCTATATGAAGTATTTCTGTTATATAGCAGTAATTTTCGCATGCTAGTATTAAATTATGATAATAGAAACGCGTAAAATATCGTTGTTATATTTTCTGGCACTAATCTACTCTGTTTTACCATACAGTGTTTTGCCTTCAGGCTTTCTGTTAGTCTTCGTTCCTCTTTTCCTTCTCTTCCTCCCTCACTGTGTTATTGTCAGAAGTTCACATCGTCGACGTTTTCAGCTGTTTATAGATCCTCTGATGCCTTTTAAATTCGCCACCCTGTACCATGGCTGCCGCCCCTGCTTCTGTTCGCTCCTTCGCAGTTTGATCATCGGAAAGCATTGTTTTAATCGTCTCTGTTTGACTGAAGATAAATCCCTCGACACCGATTCGGGCCAACATTAGCCCAATGTTCGGCCGTTACCAGAGCTTCGATGACGCTGGGGTGTAATTAGCCGGTGCCAGACACCGCTACATTTGAGTACCCACACGATGAATTGTTGTTCACCCGTACTTCATACCGACGCAATGCTTACACAGAGTACACTGACAGATCCGCGCACCCTGTCACGTTCTTAAGCGCCCTCGTTGTTACCATCTGCAATTGCAAAGTTTTGCTTCTAGACACCGGAGCAACGAACGGAGATGTCAGTCAGTTCATTCCCTCATTGCTGTTGGTGCGCGTCGGCTGCTGTTTAGTCGTCCTTCGTGGGAGGCGCACTCGCAGTCTTCTCGGGTAATGCCTCCATCGTGCAGTCGCCTGCAATACCCGAACGGATTATGCTTTTAATAATAATGGCCGAACAGCGATCGACCGAATGAACGACAAATTGCTGTGATAAACGGTGATATTCCAACGGCCGACCGGTGGCCGGCTGAACGATGACCACCGAGGATATACGACGAAAGCTGTTGATGACGGAGTTGTCCGCGTTACCACAACGCTTTACACAGAGCGCTAATGTGCAACGCGCGATGAGGAAGGGGCGTAGCGTTGCTCCCCCATTGCCGTAACCGTTGACGACGCCATTAATAATCATGATAATAGCGAACGCGTTTACACACACACACACACCCGCACAGAGACAGCCAAGCCGCAGAACTTCATGGACGAAGTGGGACAGGACAGCACGGGCGAAAAGGAGGAGCTGCAGCGCTCAGGAGGATATATCGATATTAATATTCAAATTTATACAAGTATAATGATGGTAATAATATATGTAAAATGAATAACCACAGTGTCAGCGGGTGCGAGTTGCTTGACATTTCCTTGCTCCTGAAGATCGACTCAAAAAATTACCCCCGTAACGACGAAACAAACGAGCGCGGAGGGGGCGAGAAGGTGGTAGCAGCTACAAAGAATAACAATATAAGTAAGAACGAATGAGCATGGGCGACGTTGAGTTGGAGTTGTTCTAGCCGCAGGCGACGGCTGGCCGTCGCCCGTGATGGCTATGGCGAGCGAAGACAAACCCAACAAATTACTTAAAACGAAGGAGGCGCCGGCGATTATGGAAATGTCTTCCTCTTCTTGAGGCTGTGCTCGTCGCTACTGCTGCGGCTACCGCGGCAGCACTGGTCGATTCCCAGTTCGCGTCCATCGCAGCCCCGATGGTCCGCTAACCTGGTAAACGATTAATTCTCATAATTTTTCTTTAAATTTGCGCATCTCACTCCTCGCAACGTCAGCCGACTAACGCTCGGGGCCTTCTTTTCAGCGAGTGTTTTCCACAGTACCCACTTTTCTTTTCAAGCGAAACTCCTACGGGTTAGAAGCGACCCTCACGAGGCATTCGCGCGTACATATAGCAGCGGTACATACACTGCAGCTGGAACAAAGGCTGGTGACGAAAGTTAATTGCTATAATTCCCAGTCCGTGCAACATACAGATCGTGAAGCGGACCGAAATTCAAGTGCTTCCATTTGGGAGCAGTCACTGTTTATCAATTATCGACTAAGTCTACACGGTGGGATAGTGTGTAAGGATATTTGAATGGATATTTAAAATACCTCCTCGTTTTTTACCAATGCCACTTTTCAAATGGCGATACTAACAATGATCCCTAATCAATACAGATTAAACAGATAACGTTTACTACCGTTAGAAGCTAAATCTTTCTTCTGAGTAATCACCAGCATGATCAACTGTTATACGAACGGCAGTACGATATACTCACAAAGTGATAGAAAGCCGATTATGACTCGATATTTGTAAAAAGGACAGACTCCCTAGGAAATACGGATCAAACACAGACGCTCATTCTTTTAATCGTTGGTAGATCGTAGTACTTTTCTAGTTAGCTTAAGTTAATTCATTTAATAGGCTCTTTTGAATTATACCTGGCATCAACTCGCGAGATGCCGACAGTTCAGTCTATCAACTATCAATCAATTTAGCATCTCTTTAACTTAGAGGCCCTTGGTGATTTCGCCGGCCAATGCAACGCCGCATAAAAACGCTATGCATCTACTAACATCAAACTACTACTATCTCTGCCCAATATGTTCATGTAACAGCAGTAAGTCTAGTTTCCGCTTGGAAACACTCAATGATACGATAGAAACAGCAGCTGCAGCTCGACGCATTGTTAGAGGAGGAGATTCAGACGAGGCAGAGGGACACAGTGTGGCGTGTGCCTCACGCAGGCATCTCGGGGGACCAGTTCGATCCAAGCAGCCCCCTATTCCCAGCTTCGCCTCCACCTGATCTATCGAAGAAACCGGGGCAAGGCAGAGTAAAGCTTTACAAAGGCAGCAGCAGCAGCAGCGGCTTTGAAACGCCACTATCGGGTTTGCCTTTTCCGTGCTCTTCAACAGCCACCCACGCCCGTTCGGTTTACCTGCTTTTCAGTCCGCTTGGTTCCCGCCGAGGATATTTTGTATAACTTCCTCAGCAGCTGAAACACGACGGACTCCCGCCTTGAATTAACGACCAGCCGCTGGCTTCAGCTCGCTGTCCATGCGAAGGATTCACTTATATTCAAAACGTTAGAAATATTTAGATAAAGGAAGAAGACGGTAAAAACCTCGACGATCGGAAAAATTCGACTTGTATGAAAGTTTAAATTGCTCGTGGTCAGAATCACGAGTGACGAGATGGCGTCGGCCGAAGTACGAAACTTAAGCTTGAAAGGAATAACATAAGCTCTACATACAAGTTCACATCTCGAACAAACGCATCTAAGTTTACATTTACAAGACTGAGAACAATGTTCGTTGAGTTGTTCAGCCTTTGACGTTTCATTGGCATCTCTTTTTCCTATTAATGACAGCATGCTAAGGACTGCACACGTAGATCAATGGCTACATAGAGTTTATAAGGATTTGTAATAACGGTAAACAAAATCTCAGTTTTCATTTTAAAAGCGACCACTTAACTTACTAGTATATGAGTGCGCATTGAGAAGATTTTGATAAATGTATTTTATTTAACTAAGGCCCATACGCTCGTTAGGGCCACACTGTTTGTCATTTACTAGGTCTTTGAACAAGTTCATAAACAGAATACCACTTTCCGGCATTTTTTCTAACTCAAAGAAGAAATTACTTCGACGGTATACACAGCGAACTTAATGATTTATAGTTATTCATTCACACGTCGTCACGGTTGAACGGATTACTGCCAGCTTCTATTTCCGAGTGGGCTACCATTGCAGTTTTTACAGGGCAATACCGGACGTATGTTTAGTAAATGAAAAGCTGCGAGATAATACATCTCTAACCACCAGCCCCTGGCCATTGATGATTAGAGCGCGTACGACCGACGGGATAGATGCTTCAGAGAGATCTGCGATGTCACGATATGATATGTTGGTTGGTGAAGAACCAGCTGGCTTGCCCCGGTTACCCAGGAGGAGGATTAATTAGCTCGCCACCTTAAAAAGTGCGAGAACACCATGGAAATAATAAAAGAAGCAAATGAGGGTACAAATGAGCATCTGGGAAGAACTCAAATGAATATATGGAAAAGCCGGTATCAAGTTTCAGACTGCTGCTATAGGGACACTGAGCGTATAAAAACGGGCCATTTCTCTTATCATCTATGGGCATGTATGTGTGTAGCTGTGGATATGGGTTCAAGTCGTCCTTCTATCGGCGGCCGCATTAACGCCAAATGATGTCTGGACCAGAAATTAGTGCGTATTAATTATTTATAAAGTCATACGCACATATTGTATACGAACAAACAGTCTGTCACCTAATTACACACAATATTACCCTCTGTTATATCTTTTCAGTTACCAAAAGAAGTTTTCAATGGCAATAACTTTTGCTGCCAACACCGCGCTATGATTAGTTTTCTACACATTGTTGAAATATTACCAAACAGGGGTGGCCACTTGATATCGTCAAGCGCAGAGCTTCAAGTACCCTACGTCACTATAACGAATGACTCTTTTCCTATAACGTGACAATATTTGAAACAATCCTCTACCCGATCCACAAGTGACCACGGATGCGACCAATTTTACCATGAATAACCGGGCAGAAGCAGGGCAATGATAGATGTATATATAGGTTGTACATATGCGGTGCTATAGCGGCCAACACAAATCGAATTAGCTCGATAACAATGACTGCTGCGCCAAAATGTACAGCTCGCCACCACATGAGGGGGCTGGGAGCCTAGGACCTGTCGTCTGTGATTTTGTCCTCTTTAAGAAATGAGATGGTCATTTCGAGGAAACCCGCTGCCATACCTCCGTCGATGTTCATCCCCTCTTCAGAAACCTCCATCGGCCCTTCGGCCCTCTCACGCAGCGGCTCCTTTCATTTAGGCACTCGTGTCCCATACGGCTTTTGTTGGTCGCTATCGATTTAGCCTATTCAAACTCTCCTTGTCTTTGCCATTCGTTTTGTCGTACGCGCCGTGTTCGTCACGACTTACATGCCATTAATCTGCACGTAAAAGTCAGGTAAGCGAGTTGTCTGACTTTTACACTCATGTTTATCTCGTCGGTGTCGTTGCCATTTGATGAATAAAGCTTACTAAAATATTACTCTGACGTTGATCTGCCTAAACAACCGTACAAATATAGTAGACTTGATAGAAAATCAGTCGGATAAAAGAAACCGCACCGCACCTGACCATTTGCAAGCGTTCGGTCCAGGGTCTAGGTATTAACTATGTACGCCATCGGATATGCTAGAAAATCTGCGCACGAGAAAAAATGACCGCGATGTAGGAGGAGGAACGCTAATAAATCAGTGCTAACGAAATCGCTGTCGATTCTTTACGTCACCTGAGTGACGTTAATTCAATAGGGTGACTGAGTAGGCCGATGGCTACGTGGCCTGTCGTTGAGAAGATCCGCATCTTTGACTCCCGTACTCCGCCATTTACCGCCTGCTAATTGAGGTGGTTCCGCATCCGATCAGTGTCCAGCAAGAATTCGAAGCAGAGAGAATTCAACAGAGGAAACAAATTCGATCCATTGGTGTTTGGGCTGATCTCGCGTCGACTTTATCATCGGGACAATGGCTATTGTAGTTATCATTTCTGTCGCCAGCGCCCGCGATCGGATAGGCCGCGACAAACGTGGACGGTCAGGCCAGAATCAACGACCAGCCGAGTCTGGACAGTGTATTAAGCTCTCTACTAAACCGGGGACGTTACTTCACTTTGAAAAGGATCGTTAAAACGTGCTTAATTTCAGCAAGATGAACGTGAGCCGCGTACGGATATAGGAACAGGCCGACATCGAACAACTTTCTGCAACGAGCAGTTGTGTCAATGGGGAAGCGGCCGCAGTGGGCTGTCGTACACCCAGAGCTGTGCTCTGAAAATGAGCTACCTCAATGAACTCGGTAGCTTGAGTATTGCGGATATAGTGTGAATCGTGAGATTTTGTCCTCAATCAAGAGCACCACAGAAAAATTGACCAGTCTGAAAAACAGCAAAAGTGTGCCTAGCAATTAACAACAACGGTTCGCTGATGTAGTTACCCTCAAGCACTACTTATCGATGAGTCAGTATTGAGTTGCTCCGATGGTCAGAGTAAGGGGTAAAATGACGCAGGAAATCGAGAGCACCTAATCCCAGCTTCATTGAAGGCTGCGGTATGCGACCAAAAAGGATTTTCAATGTTCCAAAGCTTTGGCAGATATCTGATGATGAGAGTATTATCGTTAATCAGAGATGAGATGGGGACATTCAATTAGATCTAAATTAGCGTCATGTCGCGCCGATGCCATCGGTCATAGCCAGTTGCGGTTTTAAATTCTTTGTTGAGACTGCTCGGTTAGAATCGCCTGCCAGTTGAGCTGTAATTTGACAAAAATCAATCAAGCATGCCTGCCGACCTAAACGGGACTCGGCGCACTTACTCACCAGTTTTTTTTCAGTCGTGGAAGGGAGATGAACTTTAATCTTTCAACATTCGGACAGTTAAGGGCAGGTGCGCGCCAAAGGTAAGTTCTATACGCAATACCTTAAAAATAGAAAGGCAAGTACATTGTGATTCCTTTTTTTGTCTGTGAATAGAGATGACCGCATACACCACTTGTTGAATCTACCATAACAGTAATATTAATTCAATTCTTTGCCAAATTTGTAACGACAAACGTGTAGCAGCTTTTTCTCCGCTATTTGTGCTCTGTCTAAGCGGCTTTTCCGCTGCTGCTTGGCAGGATGGGGAATGCCCCAAGGTCGTAGCCCCATAATAGCAATTTACACAACACATCACTCCATCCATCATTATCTACTCGTAACTGTCAGTTGTGTTTTCACCGAACAGGACGAGAAAAGAGAAGTACTAGACGGGATGTTCCAAATTGGTAAAAAGCAATTTTCGGCCAATTCGGCCTCCTTCTTCCTACTCAGCGCAAGCCACCTCTATTACATGGACGGGCATACACACACGATGCGTTACTTGCTCCCTAGAATTTCTCCTCTAGCTTTGGGTCTCGACCCGGTGAAGCCACCTATAGAGTCAAATCGCTCATAGAAAAAGTGCCAAACGCTAGTTGGTCCTAGTCCTCCTGTCGAGCTTTCCCGTGCCAATGCCCTATGCCACTGCCATAACGCCGCTGTCCTACCGGCCTCCTGGAGCTACTTGCTACTGATACAAAAAAAAAAAAAAAAAAGGAGTCAAGTTCGTTGTCTTGGACAATCGTACATTTAGTCTAACTCAAAATTTCGTGAAAACTTCGACAAGTCAGTCGCTATTATCTTACATTGCCACCAGCCTTCTGCTCTTATACTACGCTACATTGGATCCTCGCATGGTGCGCACAATTGCAGACGTGTCACGACGCTTTGCTCGAATAATGTAGGATGCGATCTCGAGCTGCGCGAACACAAGCGACATCTGTTCATTTTGTCCCCAGTCGAACGAAGCGTTACAAGGCGAATCGAGCGCTAGAGACAAAATAGCTTAAAGGAAGACGGCCCAAGAAAGAACAAGTATCGAGCCAGTCAGGGAGAGCGTGCCTGTATGCCGAGGGGAGCCAAGTGTCGAATCGTAACTGTACTTGCTACTGCTGATAATCAGACATCACTGCGGGGTAGGCCGGATCCGAGTCTATCCCACCGGACTTCGTTTTACCTGCGTTGCTCAACCGAACAAGTCAGCCTCCATTGCCACCCACCCCCCATTTTTGATATCGTCTTTCGTCGGTAGTAGCAGCGCAGGGTCGTCATATCGTTGCCGGCTGCTGGGGTAATAATAATAAACGAAAAAAACAAGTCAAAATGTTCCTCCCTTTTCGCACCCGCAGAGCCCCTCTCTCTCCTTTGAACTTCGTCCATTTTGTTGCCATTGTTAGTAGAGCATCATCTCGACTACAACACAACCCAACCTGGATACGATACGACTGGCTGGCAAAAAAGTATAGTAACAGTAAATAGCTTTCGATCTTCGAATTTGTGGGGTGTCTCATTTTTGCATTCGGGATTACCAAGGGGGATATTCGCCCGGCTGATCGCGGCCGTGATCGACAAAACTAGGACAAGATGATTCGACGCATACGAATGTCTTATACGAAACTTGTAAGCGAACGTCTAGAAAGAATGGAACGCGCTGATGGAACAGAGGCGGCAATGAGAAATGGGACCCCTAGGGGGCAATGTTTCCGTAGTCAACGTTACTTAACACGCAAGAAGAGTTCGACGGTCTATGAGAAGTCCACAAAAGTTGCATACACTACGGATGTTCGCAATCAATCGTTCAAGATATTAAGTTTGCATAATTGAAAATGGTAGTCGTAATAGCGGTACCGTAAACTGTGTAAACAAGTACATAGAGAACCATTTTTCATAAACTTATTCGTCTAGGTAGAACTTTTCATAGGCGTCACAGTTTTATTTACAGTATCAATTGTACAGTCCTATTTATATAGGGATCCTAAAAAATGAAGTACCATTCAACTCAGAACGTAAATAAGCAATTGGCATAAGCAGAATGAAGTTCTATACACCAGCCGAGATATGATGCCGGGCTATGACAATATTGCATCTATGATCTGCAGATTACCCTAAACACTTTCTACTTTTCTATAATAGAAAAATACTCGTCAATTTTTCATTTGATCCTAGGATTTTCCAGGTTTTTTTTTAAGTAACATGTTATTACAGGATTTTGACAAGGATCTTGCCATTTGTCCTCCTGTTTTTAGGTAATTAAAGAAACGCAGTCTACATGACGAAAATTAGAACGAAATGTATGAAAGGCCTTCTCGAATGTTGCTTCGCTTACCCACGTCCGTATTCTGTGGGCCGACTATTGCTTTAAAATTTGTCACTGAGTCCGGATGTCACAATTGAAGCACAGCAGGATACCGTCCACTAAAGGTCATATCTGGTTCAAAGCAATAGGCTGCTGTTACCTTCAGAATTCGCATACCAGGACTAATAGCTTGTGGGTAACGGCTGTTTTCTGAAGTTGTATCAGTAACTCCGCTTGGTTTCAAAGCCTTCTCTCGTCACCGCCCTTAACGCCCCCAACGAAGACCTGTTGTGCGACAACAGACAAGCGCAATAGTCTGTATTACCTCTGGGTGAAGTGGATCCAGCATCACTATTTAAATAGGTGTCAATTTACGTGCGACTGCACGAACAAAGCGGAAAAACAGCGCAGCATTGTTAACGGTAGACACCTGGATAGGCAGCAGGGGTCTACCGACACAGCCCTTGGGAATCGCAAGGCTATCTGGGATCAGGCCGTCATTCGATGAACGTCGGTTCCAGATGACCGTTAGAGGTCAAGGACTACATAACTTCCAGCACGAAGATCAGCCGAACAATTTTAAGTACAATTTGTCTTACCACATGCATTGAGCAAATACGTTTTGTAATATGGCGCACGATTAACCATGAAGTGTAGGTGCACGTGAGATGCACGTAGACAAAATTTAAATATACATATTTAGGTAAAAAAATTGAGCCAAAAATGGAAAAGGCTGACGGCAAGGCTCTGATAAATCTGCGTCATCTTAGCTTAGTGCAAAGTAATATAGGATTATTTTGGCTTATATGCATTTCCCGTAGCGGTTCACGCACGGCGAAGGTCCCGAGAAAGTTCACGAAACAGCTAATTGCAGATGCACGTTGATTATTCTTTGTTGGGTTAAATTGTAGAGCTTCGTCTATGTTCATTGGACTATTCGTATCAAGCTCGCGTTGACATAGCACTTCATCTAGGCGTACCCATGTTTTGTTTTGGCCATCTCTTTTCATGTCATCCCGCATATACAAGCACGTGTATTAAATGCGCGATCGAACCCATTCGACTTGAGTGTCCTACATATAGGCATACATAACCTACCTCTTAATTTGAATTGGAGACCCCTCTGAAACAGTCTATCTGTTTCCTGTCAGGTGCAGGAATAGAAGTCGGTGGCGTGACGATATTAAGGTTACTTATATTATTATTAGATATTAAGGTTTTGGATTGGCTGAAAGTTCGACGACATTATTAACTTGATATAAATATCTCGTTCAAAGCTTGCACGTTTGCCATTCTTTCACAAACGCCAAACAGCTCAACAAATCGCAAACTGCCTTCGACTTGCCGGGTTTACCTTCTCGTCACAGTCGGCAACCGCAAGCAGGTCAAGTCTCTCAAGGAAACGGCAGCCACTCGAGTACGGTTTCATTCTCGGCTTTGTTTTCCTCAGCAGCATCGACGACGACTCGGATGCCGGCAGCGGAGGTACCAGTATAGACAGACTGGCAATAACAGCATTAGGAAGAGAAACAACCACACTGCAGAGTCAATTCGGATTTTAATCTAATCAGCTCCTATTGCGCGACTGCTGTTGCCGTAGCGAAGCACCCGGTAGCGAATCTACGGTCGAGGCAGCACCGGTAGCATCCGAGAGACGGACCTCTTATTGGAATTGTCTGTGCTGAGAGGAACGAGCAAGAGAGACAGATGGGAGAGAGAAACTAACAAGGTGGAGAGTGTGTTTTCTCTGCGATTGCGAGCACACATAGGACCGTATGTGGAAGATCGGCAGAAATGAAAAGAGAGAGAGAGAGGCAGCCATGGCAATACAGGGGAAGTCAAGAGGGGTACGAATCTCCTCTATCCGTACCACCCAATTCTACACAGCAGCTCGGGAGAAAGCATCATAAACATCGATGGCAGTAGGAGCAACGTCATCGAGTGCTGTTCTACATACAAGCAGAGAGACAGAGAACCTACATGAACCCACATAGGCGCAGAGGTGCGGGCGCACATACGGGCCGGTGACGAAGGAAGAGAGGGTCGGAACTGTTGCGCTGTGACAGCAACAACATCACGGAAGTAAGCTGATGATATTATTAGTTTAAAATGGTTTTCTACGACTTTTTATATTTGCCTTCAGCTTCCTGGTGCTTGCTTGCTTCTTTTCTCGGCTGCGCTGCGCCAGCTTTGCTGCTATCGTCAGCCTTGTAATAGAGCCTAGACTAAGACCCAAGCGAATGGAGTAGGCAGACTGGCAAAGATAGGTTTTCGGCCGGCTCTATTATAACAGGGGCCTTTAGCGGACCTAGTGGAAATCAGTCGGCACCGAAGCGGCCGAACCGGTCATGGCTTCGTGGAGCTTTGGCGGGAAGGCTGCAGAGGAACGCCAGACGAACTTTTGGTGAGTTGAAGCGGGAGCTGCTGGGAATGGGGGGCTGACCAAAGGGGGACACTGAATGAGGGCCTAGGCCGCTGGGGAAATTAGAGAGTGCGTGGCGGTTCTCGTCGCACCGGTGATTGCAGAGGGGCTTTTAGGCAGCCCGTACATGGCGTTCCGTCTGTTCCCCAGCAACCCTTGAAAACTGTCAGGCCACTCTGTTGTGTTTCCTATACCAAAGCAGCGTGGTAAGTACTGCTTACCAAAGAACGTTTCCATCATGACGTCGGTCGGTGTCATCACTGCGCCACTGTAATGCATGTGGTCCAAGCCGTAAAATGATTTAATCCCCAGAATTGTTAGCCGACGAGTCAATACGGATCCAGGCGAAGGGTTAAAATTTCAAAAACTAGCCGACCAACAAAGACTTCGTCACCAGCCGAACCAATAGCAGTCTCCGAACCGTAGTCTTTTTGTACAAGGACTCAGCGTGAGTAGATTTTTGTGTGCGCAGTTGTTCAGCATGTGGTAGAGTAAGTAGAAGGATTGTAGTATCACGGCTTCAATCGAAAATTGTTTCGAGTCTTCTGACACGGTATCCGATCACAATAAGTGTGGCCCTGTCACCCAAATAATTAGGTCCGCCAACTCGCCTTTTCACCTCTGCTTAGGTGTTCTGGTATATAGTTCTTACATGTCAGGTTCTTGTCAGGATTCTTTTTGGTATCTCTGTATAGGCACGGACCGTTAGTTTAGTCGCTCTTCAAGCGGCCTGATACCTGTCAGGAGATGCTGGGAGAAAGCGGAGCGTTGTGTGCGTATTTATTTGTCATCCTATTGCTTTAAGCGACGCATCTTATTCATCCCTCAATTCCTTCCTTTTTTCTCTCCCGTCGCCCCTATCTTCGCAATGCCATTCCCTACGGTGTGGCGTCTTAATGGTGTCTAGACCACTGACTGCTAAGTTTGGTGGTACATCGGTGGCCCTCTAGGTGCATCGGTCTTTGTCTTTCCTCGAGGCGTCTTCATTTGGCGGTCATCACCGCGATTAACGAGTGTGGTCCGATCTCACCATTTGGAACAGTCTTCAGTCACTGCGACAGCAACCGCTTCCACTGCTACTTCTACTACTAATTACCGAACTTGATCCTCATTGGCCCTCGTCTTCGCGGTGGTGGCAATATTGATCGCCTGGAGGTGGTGGGTGGTGACTAGAGCCATCCGCTATGAGCGAAATCTCCCCTCAGCTGACGACGACGACAGCCAACAATGTCGCGTTGCTGGCTTCTACAGGCCGGTCTCTGCTATTCACAGCAGCTGCCAACAGCCGAGACCAGCTCGAGTCAGCTGCTTGTTAAAGAAGGCAAGACACTGAAAGAAGAGCTTAGCCCGCGTTCGTGACCGCTGGCGCTACTGCTTATTTTTGTTTTGCTCAGTAGCAGATGTCCGTGACCCCGCGGTTACCCAGGCCGGTGTCGCCCCCTGTGAGCCTTTGCAACTCTGCGACCTCCCGAAGACAGCGAGCACCGTGAGAGAACGGGATAGAAGGAAAGAATTTTTCGACTGACTGCTGTATGCGGTAACAACACGCACTTGCTAAGTCCTATAGCATGAGATTGCACTGGATCTTTTTGCTCGCACTCGGCAAGCGCACTGAGTCAAGTGGGGTAGCGGCAGCAAGCATAAGACTTAGGGTAGACGCTGGTAAAACGGGGTGAGTTCCGCAGTGGCGGTGAGTTAGATGCTGAAGGATATGCGTGAGAGGGATCGAGAGGGCTAACGGGAGTATAGAAGGGGTGGGCCGTTTTGTCGAGTAGTGGCGAACGGCCCTGGTCGAATGGTGGCGCATAACAGGCGATAATGGTGCTTTTTGTAAGAAGGCAAACGAGTAACAGCACCGCTAGCTGTATCACTGTCTTCTTGCCCCTGTGCGCCGCCCCTGACGCTGCTGGCGCGGTGCGTCGCCGCCGATGAAACCAAACCTGCATGAGACCTGGCGAGCAACTAGCGACGCCACATACCCTTGTGCTAAGGGGCAGCTTCAGCTGCAGGATACTGCAATTGCACAGACTATCTGAAATGCTTGTACCCTTGAGGAGTGTGGGAAGGCAGACAGGCAGGACGATGGTGGACTAAGGGACTTTGCTCCGCTCTGAGTTCGGCCGCGATACTGTTTGTCCCTGGGGATAGAAACTTTTTTGCGTAACAATGCAACAACAGCTGCAGCATCACCACAACCACTGCTGAGAGACACCGCGGCCGCCACCACGGCGCTGACAGCCGTCACAGTCCCGAGCACTGGCAGCAACAGAAGAACCGGCGGTCAACCCCGCCGCCGTCACCGTATCGTCATATGTGCAAGCTCAGCCCCGAACCGCGCCGTCATACAGTGATACACAAAATCTCTACGGAGCGAAAGACTAACACAATAGAAAGTAACGCTGCGATGATGCCGGGTATGCAGGATCTCTGTAGGACGCCCCATGATAATGACGATGATTAACAGTATCACTGATACTGCTGTACTGTTTTGAAAATAATTTTATGATGTAATAGTTGAAGGCGTCTTTCGGCCTGTACTTAAAACGTTGAGGTCGGTATAGAGAAATGCTGATGATATACATAAGCTTACCTTTACATCAGTTTGTTCCGCTGAGAATTACTGAGTGCATAAACATCACATAAAAGTAGTCAAAATAGAATACCGGCATCTGACATGTACTAATGAACAATATAGCTTGTCTGAGAATTGAACTTCCTCTGCTCCGACAAGATCCCAGACCCGTCCATATTGCCGCTAGGTCCATCTCTCTCCCTTTCAAGTTGGTCGCCTCATTGATTCGTTCGGTTCGTTGGCGCATACATTATACGGCGCCAATTTTGAAGAGCATTGAAAACCGATTGCCAATAAATCACATGATTCGTTTGCTTCTACTGCAGCTCAACGTAGTGTCGACGCTCCGCTAGCTCTATCCGTACAAATCATTACCGCACAAACAATGTCAACATTCTCTATTGAACGACTATAGCTATTTCTTTTCATTACAGCGGGCCAGCCGGCCAACGGGTAGGCAGACAAGCAGTTCGCGCTGCTAATGATGCCTGAAGGAGAAGAAAACGGCAAAGGTATAATGAAGACAGAAATGGTCATGCTCCTAACAGGGATCGTTCAGTTTGCCAGCAACAAACTGACTATTCATGCTAGCCAAAGCGGGACGTTTACCTCGCTGAATGAACGGGTGCGAATTCACTGCTTGTCATTATTATACCTCGAATCCGCAGCTGTTAGAGGAATAAAGTATAGCTTCTACCGCCCTCGCTATCGCCAGCTTCCTTCAGCTGTAGCTGAGACACCGGTTTGGAGAAGTAGTGTTGCCTAGTGCTGCTGCTGATACCAGCTGCATCGGTACCCCTTCCTATAGTGAACATTCACATCATCGATTGAAACGGGGCTGAACCGCGGGTAAGAAGGGTGGTTACTGCTGGGCTTCATCTGCTGTTCCCTTAACCTCAGCGCCAAACGGACACCTGTTCGACTTAATCAACAACAAGCTCCTTGTTCTCCTCCTCGTTGTCCTCCACCTTTCACCCGCCTGTCGGAGAACTAGCCAGGACAGCAAACAGGCGTGCAGCCTTCAGCCTACACCTCGATTGCGGCCATCCTCGACAACCCTCTCCCCATACCCAATAGATTTCTACCCACCTGCTGCTTCGTATACTGTTAGTACTGCCTGTACCGGTAGAGCGAGCTTCTGTACATATTATTTATGTAAGGTCCCGAAGTCGATATCTCTCCAGTAGCTCACCCGTGGTCTGCTCGCTTGTGCTTCCTGTTGGTATCAGAAAGGGTGACGATGTGCCGTGCGTTTAGCTCTTATTGGATATTTTCGGGTGAGCTAGAAGAAATCGAAACGAAGGGATCTCCCACGCACTGGGCAGATATTGAGGGAACGGAAGTACATTATTCCTTCCTATTTGTTATTTGACCAATTATGATTACATTGTTGAAATAAAATGCATGTGGATGATGCGACTGAAGATGGCGTCAGCACAGATGCAGGATTGAGGTTATTGTAGTTGCACTAACGCACAACGTAATATTGCTATAAATGATGACAAAGCTCAAAAAAATCTTCAAAGTTACAACGTTCTAAAAAAAAATTGCGATGGCTAAGTTGACTGCATGGCAAAACGACACTTAGATTTATATTGCGAGTAGTGCAGCCGTATTTCCTCGACCTTCAATGACGGCTAATATAAAACACTAGGTCACTGTGTGATAGATCATAGGGTAGAGCAAATAATTCCTACACGACTAGAAGCACTCATAATAAGGAACAAATCGGCATCTGTTTGTTTGCCATCATGAGAGAAGTCTGACCCTTGCAGCTTCCATTTTCTCTATATTCTTTATATCTAATCAAGAATAACATGTTCTATACTAGGAATTGATATATATATATATATATATATATATATACACACTGTTTGTGCGGTGCATTAGATTGGTACGCAATGTTATAGCGTGTCCTCGTTTTATTTTCGCAAACATACTTCTTACCATTGCGGTCAATTTGGTACCATTGTTTGCTGCCTGGTTCTGCCACCATTACTGCCCCCTGAGGTTGCCGCTTACGCTGGTGCCTTGACCATTGGCATGAATTGTAGTAGCAATAACAGAAGCAACATTTATCACTTGTCATTGATGGAAACAACTAGTGACATGTTTAAGTCCTTCTGAGACTAAATTGAGAACACTATATTATGCAAAGGCTTGTAGCTAAATCGGCCCTCTTTTGCTTTGACCAACATGCTGCCATCGAAAATGATAGTTCGGAGTGACGATTGACGCGGAAGAAAAACCTGTGAGAAATCGTTGAGTGACGCTTGCCGTGAACCCGGAGGATCGCCAGAAGTGCGAACAATAACGGTATTAGCAGTGGACACTCGAGTCGTAAACACGACAATGAATGGTCCAAGTCGTTAGGTAACAAATGCAAGTGTTACGGAATAAGGTTTATTTACCAGTCAATTCTATAGAGGCCTATGCGGACGAAGGGGGCAAAGCAGACACCGGCCACGATTCAACAGAAGTAGTCGGGTGTCGAAGCAAGGTTTTAGGGCCAGTTAGACAGTGGAGAGAGCCGCTGTACCAATTCAGGTTAGTAGTAGCTGCCGAACCGGTAGCAGATCCCCTACCCCGCAACATCCCCGCGAGACCTGCTGGTTCCCGCGAGAATTTACCGCCTCATTTCAAATTCAGATCGGAAGGCAACAGCCGACTGTACCCGTGGAGAGAATGAGAGATGGAATGTCTGAAGAAGAAAAGGAACCTCTGACGACTCTGGCTTCTTCAGTAAGACACAGTAAATGCGAGAGACAGAGGGTTGCCGCAGGACCTCGACCATGTTCAGATCATCTGATCAGAAGCAGAGCGCCCGCAAAGCCAAGGAGCGGCGGGCGTCGAACCTTTCTACCCCCCACCGCCCCTACCATGTGGCACTCGCCCCAGCCCTCTCATCACTCACCAAGCTCGACTCATCGTAACAAGCGTGACCAAGCACCACTTACACGCAGTAGCTACCGAATTATAGGCTGATCGCTTCAAAATCTACAGTTCTGCCCTTCTCTCTCATTATCCTTCGTCTCGTGTGTAGCCGTCCTGTCAGCGCGTGTCTGCTTTGTCTACTGCAGCTTTGTCTACGACGCTCGACACGCTGATCCCTTCGAGGTAGCCATTGACTCCTCACAGTAACCAGCGCATTTATTTGAACTTCTTGTAGTTCTCTGAAGGATGGGTCGAAGCGTGCGTGGATGTAGGTAATCCAAACAAAACAGAATGTCATCGTCGAAGATGCGCAACGAGGGAGGTAGCGGGGGCCGAGGGGTGGCGGCGGAGAAAAAGAGTACTATGGAAGCTTGGAAGAGCAACTCCTTTTTCCTAACAGTGACAGGCGTACCTAATGCGCCATTGGCGATGAGCAGGAGACAGGATGGAAAGTGATTTAAGATTTTACCGCACCACCGACGAACCCCGGCCGTTATCAATGAATTGTAACGTTACACAATCCTCTCAGTAGTAGTTTGAATCAACCGATAAACGGATTAAGCGCGGGACCCGCAATGGCTTCTGACGATATCGAAAGAACCTCGACGTGCCCCATAGAGTATTTTGATTACCAAACAGTTATGGGGGAATGCAACCTCGTATCGTGGACCAGCGCAACTATAATTCGCGTGTTCGCTTTTTAACCTATTTCTATTTTATCTACTATACGATGAAACATTTTGGAATTTTAAAAAAAATAGCGTTTTTATATAAAATAAAGCACTATTATATAAGTGACTTAGAAAAATATAGGTACATTTGTTATTTATGTGCTAGTTATTTCAATCGTCAACAATGATCCATCACAATTTGCTACATAGTCGTTCACGGAATTTCTGATTTGTCTTTGCGAACAACTTATGACAGTTTACTACATGTTGAAAAAAATACATTTATCGTGATCTTGTCAATGTCGGCCTTCTCTAGCCGTTTCGCAATTTGAAGTAAAGTGATGTCAAACTTCCATTGAGGAGCATGCTGTGCTGTTATCCACTTGAAATTCTTTCTTATTCCCTAATAAACGAGTCGTCCTGTCCTAAATTTTCAACGGGCTCCATCTTCTGCAGTGTACTGTTGTTTTGGCGGATGCTGGCTCTCACCACCGGCTCTCCAAATGAGGCTTGTTTGTGGTGCTCACCTATTTGAGCGCGTCTTTCCATTCTCACTCGTTCTATGCATGCATCGCCGGCGCCTCGACCACGACGATCATCACTTCGACAATGGTGGCCATCTTGGTCCTAGTTTGGTGACGATAGTGTAGTAGCGTATAAATCTCCTCAATTACGCGCAGTAAATCTGTCGAGGGCGAGCGAAATTTTTTTAGACGCTCTTCCCCGCTAGCTTCGATGCTATATGGCCTAGGGGTGATGACGGTCTGTGAGAGCCGTTGTCACCCGAATCGCAGTGGGTGCTAGAGAGTTTCGCGGTGCTGCTATGTTCTGTGGTCAAGTAGTCGTTCGGATAGCATCTCCTATCTGTGCGTCTGCCAGGGCCAATGATACATTAGCCAGCGATCGCGTCGAGAGTGTTGACGGTTCTGTGGTTTGTCCCAGGGATGCGGTAGATGGTGGATAGTAGGTCTTCTTCGTGTCGTCTACCACTACAACTACGTCTTTTCGTCGCCAGTCAGATATCCTTTCGGTTAGGCCCAGTTCTTTGCTTTTTTTTTCTCGTTATTCTTCAACGGTTTCGCTGGCTGATCTACGATCTCTGCCTGATGAATTTCTACTACCGTCACCGACTCAACATTTATCACTATGACAATAGGAAATGTTTTAGTCTGCTCTTTAAGTGTCGAAGTACGTTTCCGTAACTTTGTTGCGCTCGTAACCATTATATATATGTATATGTGAGGATGGGTCTTATATGAATTGCTATATAATATCAAACTTTTCCTTGGGATACGGGTTCGCCAGATTCAAATTATTTCAAGGGGGACAATTTTAGAATCGACTATACCTGAACAGCAGTAAACAAAGGTTTAACTTTATCCGGCCCACAAACGATATCCCGGCTTAGTTCAAGTTAGTCATAAATATGACTTTCTTATAATAATGGTTACGCTACTAGCTACAACAGGGGAATTACTATGTCTGAAGTTCCGTTCATTGTTTACAGATTGCTTCTCTACTAGACGACAGCTAGAACGAGCATGTTTTATACCATACTATTATTATATACTGGGCAAAGAAGCCTACTATGGCTACGAAGCCCTAATAAAGAAAAGGTGTACAGAGAGTGGTGTTATTTACTGCTGAATTTGTTCAGCTTTTATTTGAAGCCTTTTATTGACTTTTAACAGACATGTTAAGCATCGACCGGGCATGTTTGCCACCCGTATAGTACAACCAGCTTCGTCGAGATTACTCTAAATGAGAGATCATCGATTTGAATGAAAAAAAAAAACCTAAGAATGCCACTCCCCAAAGTAGACAGAGTCGTGTGCTAATAATATTGGTCACAAGCCGTAAACATGGTGCCTGCTCAAATGTAGAAGGTAATAAGACATAGAAAAAGCTATCAGAGACATCTTTTGTTTAGCACTGGCGATACATCGAAGGCAGTACAAATGCCAGAAAGTCACTGGCGGTCATCATGACGAAAGTGAATCCTGCGCTGTACAGAGGATGAGGTTTGAATGTTTTGTGACCTCCGATCTAGTAAGGAACTCCGTTGTCGTCTAAGAAATAAGGGAGACGTGAAATATAAATGGTGGCGATTTCATATTGCAAAGATGACAGGTACCTGACTGTTAGTATCAACCGGATTCATCCATAGGTTAGGTTCCGGGAGTTAGGTGGTCTCTACAGTTACGAATTCATATAATTCTGCTCTTTTTTTACAGCTCAGTTACCCGTCTGATCCAGCTTCGTCAGTTAACTGTTCCTGCCAACCATTAAGATGAGGACGTCAATGACAATTGGATGACAAGGGAGTCCAAGCGGTTAGTGTAGGAAATCATCTGCGTGTAGATACCACGCTTTTTTATAATGAACTGTAAGAAGTGGCGTCCTTTAATTGACGGGAAGGGTCTAAAGAAATAGTACACATCTATCAATCTATCTATATATCCAATGTATCCGGTTCCGATCAAAGTAAATATTATTTAGTTAGTATATTTTTTATCCAGTTTTACAATGTTATGCAATGTCTAGTCTAAATCATAACTAAATAAATATAAATATGACTAAGGGCCCTTCGATCTTGGATGTTAAACCTATTAGTTGGCCTCTGTGCTATCTTGTAACCTAGAAGCCTGTTCAACCGATTAGTTTCTCATTGCTTAAACAGGTAGCATTAAATAGGTAGATTCTTATCATACGTCTATATAGTCATTTATTTTTGAATTTTTTTACTATTAGTAAACTCTTTATTCGACAAATAAACTAATACATTATTTTTTTTTATTTAATGCAAGTTGAATAAGCTCGGAATGATATCTTGTTAAAGTACGCACACTTCGTAAAAAATGAACACAAGTCCTTCCAAGGTATCATACCATTCACTCATAATGCAATAATGACAGTAGAAGTATAGACTAATGAAGTTCAACGTAAACTTCCTTTAAAACAAGCATAGCAACTTTCAGAGACTAAATCAAGCAGACCCCAAAATAAAAATAACTTATTCAATGGTGTTAAGAAGATATTTATCGATTTTCTGTATGATTTAACGCAAACAACTAGGCTAAGTAGTAGTGCTATCTGTTGTTGAAAAACTGAGGTACACTCCACTCACAGATGCATCAGTCCAGCCTAAGAGATATGGCGACCTATCCACAGCATACTTATTTTATACGAAAGAACATACTTTTACAAGCTAGGAATAAGAAGCCCCAATGAGCGTACCCACAGTAACGGTGACAGCGGCTCTAAACAAGTAGAATGTGTTAGGGGGGCCAGCTACCTCGCAAATTCTCATTTCGCTACCTTTCAGCGGAGTAAGAAATGCTTTACATAGGTAACGAAACGCTTGCTACTGAACCTGTCAAGACTGACCCACGACGAGTGGTCTCGGGCAGCTCACGGACCTGCCCGTCATTCCCTAGCTTCAACCAGTTTTCTATTCTAAAATGGCGGCGGCCGCTTCAACGCGTCCGGAGCGACGGCAGCGAATGGCCTGTTCCGTTCGCAGTTGGGTCCGAATAGGAGCCTTTAGCGTGACTGTAGCAGGCTTGCTCATCCCAGACAAGAGGCTGACGACTCAGGTCAAAGCAAGCCAGGCGGTCTCACTATGATGCTTTGGGATTTCTTTGTACTGAACTCACACACTGCTGTACGCGCAATCATCCGACTATGCAGCGCCCTCGATCCCTCGGGGCCGATATATTCCCGTGTGTCTAACGCTGGTCAGGAAGCGTTTAAAATTTAAAGTGTAAAACTCGGTTGACCTCATCGGACGCCCGTACGGCCGATAGGCTCGCTTGATCACCAGTCGTACCTGTTAGTTGAGGGACATGAGAAAGCCCGTTGCGGGAAAAGCAAGGCAAAAATCAGGTATCTTTCCACGCTAGCTCGGCTAGGGATCAGTAGGGGCGGGCCGGGGTTATCTTGCAGGGACATTCTACGAGGTGGGCAAATGTGAAGCAGCTGGCGACTATGAATCGGTAACGTTCCGATCGGTTTTTTCGGAGTAGGCGTTCTGGTCATGCTAGCACCGATGATGATTTGGACAAACAAATAATATTCTACCTATACGAGAAAGTACAGCTGATGCACTTACAATGAAGCTAAAATGTCTATAGCAAGGATGGCATGCAACCTCACATGTTGGCTTATTTGCTGATTCATTTAGCTGCTGCGATATGGAAGTTCGGCTATATGTATGCACGACATGCACGCATACTCAGTGCAAAACGACATACATCTCCTATGATGAATGGCTATTATTGGCGCTAATCGATCACACTCAAAATTGCTGCGAATTTAAGGTTAGAGTTGGACCCCTTGTATGGTTCTTATCGCTGCCCTGTCTCTATCGTAATTTGCTCATATATCTTGTTTGGTCATCAAAACAAGAAGTCCTTCCAAGCGGCTTCGTCGGCCATACTCGATTTAAGGTCCCCGAAAGTCTAATTTTTTATAGCGTTAAGTAGAAGAAGAAGCTTTTAGCAAAGCAAAAAAGGTGTTACTCATATTCAATGTACCGTTGGCCTTTTTTGTCAAAAGAATAGCAACAAATATTTATCTAGTCTTTGTCATTTTTGTTAACTACGCTGCATTATGTATTTATGAAGGAAACACCGCAACAGGCGAATTTGAGAACAACATCCTTCGCGTAATGAGGTTTTCTTGAAAACTCTACCTTTTCGAATAGACCGTGAATGAATCTTCGGTTACAGAAGTTTTTGACGACATCTTTATTCTTCCCTGAAGCTGAACTAACCATTAAATTTGACTTCTCGCAGAAATTTGCAAAAAAACCCTTCAACTAGTGATGTTCATTAGTTATTGTTTCTATCTTCGGAACTTAGATGACTTTGTAATCAAGCAATGTACAAATACAAAATCATATTAAAATTAAACTTACTCAGAGATTAAAACTTTCAGAATAGAATCTGGTAATCCTATCGTGCACCCATGATCATTTACCTTATAATTTAATTGTTAAATATTGATCAGATCAGTTCGCAGATCGTCTTAAACCTGGCTGTTTCGTAGACGATCGTATATTCTGAAGTACCGGATAGCCAAGAAAAACTCCGTGCTGCCTAATTAGACTACGGTCCTCACTCTCAGCCCAGCAATGACATGTATAGCTAGCTACTTAATAAGGAGCAAGCGTTCCTCAGGTAAACGACAAAGCTCAGAAGTAGTTTGTAAACGAGAAATCGCAAATAAAATCTAAACAGACATCTCAATCGCGCTCTTCCTTTCCATCCTTATTGTTATCGGTCGCCGCGCTGACCGCCCTATATTTTACACTCAGGTGCTAGTGGGCTTCTGAGCTCCGCGTTGGTGCTTCGTTTCAGAAAGCGAGTAAACTTCAGAATCTGAGATGACCTCCATTGCTTCGTCATAGGTTTGCTAGGCATATCAAGGCACGGATCGATGGCTCTCGCGCTTTTTCCTTCGCACTGAAGGGCAGCCTATGTATGTAGATGGTGATGCGATACTCGGAAGCTTAGTGCGTTTCTCTGGGGGCTAGAAGCAATAGCAACAACGCTGACAGGACGCGCTGAAAAAGGACTGTCGAACGCGTTCTAATTAGCATTGGCAGACATACATGATGCACGATGAGATTATTCAGTAACAACATTCGTATATTTGCCTATATATCAACTTTATCATGATATTCTCGCATTTTTTTTGGGTATCCAGAGAGCTATCGGCATGTTGCATCCGTTAAATACAAATGGCTGACAAATGAGCCAAAGCAAATATGAGAACCAAGCACACAAATAACAATGGTTATCGTTTTAATTAGCCAGGTTGTTAGGTTAGGAGCGATTACTATTTGAATGCTCGATAATAGTTACGCAACTAGAAATATAAGCATAGCAAATCAGTATGATAAGAGTTATTATGGCAGCCATAAAGTTGACGTACCCAATTACGTTCATGGTGATGACAAATTGCTTGGCAAAAAAATAGTTATTCTTGACAAATTAGCATTTCCAAAAAGCACCTGCGACACGATGGCTTCTCAGTTTCTGGAAACAAATATTACCATTTTGAAGAAATAATTGAATAAATTCTTCTGATGCAGAGCATCGTAATCAACGTTTTAACGTATTCCTATATATAAAAAAAAAATTTTTAAAAAAACGAAAAAAAAAACCTATCCTTTTATGGCTCGCACGCGCTCCGTAGACAGAATCTCCGCCGATTATGCCTTTCATTACTTCGTCGTGATTACCTGTTTTAATATGATGCCGTATTTCCTTGGACGGCTCCTTTCTACTCGGTGATTTATGAGTTTCTATCTAGTGAATCAATGACGTAATGCGGTAGAACTGTACCCTTATCAACGTGCTACTCTGTGTGGTCGAGTAGCATATGCGGCCCCTCTTTATTATAAGAAAAGACAGCTTTACAAGGCTCTTGCTACATTTCTTTTGCATTTTCTTCGTCTAGTTTCCGATAGGCCCATATCTAGATGTCTGTATTCTAAAATAACGTGGTCCTTGTACAGTTCCGAATATAGTTGGCAAAAATGTGCCCCTATTTGATCACCTGGTAAGCGCAATGCGGAGACGAGAAAATGGGAATTTGTCAAACTCTTCAATCTTCGGTGGCAAGCCACACCCCTCTAACATTTTAAGAATATGCCGTCTATCAGTCACATCTTTTACCTAATCTGCATACGATGTGCCGGCTGTTCGGGCACCTTTGCGGCGGTCTGTATAATTGCGCCAATAGAAAGGGGAGGATATATTTGACTAGAAACTCGTTGCTGGTGAATCGTCAAGGTGCATGAGTTTTTCGGCTTCGGCCGCCGACGTCTAGCGCAATGGCGTGCCCTTGTGCGTACGTGAGGAGCATCATCTGGTGAGGCCAGGCAAATAGCGAACCTCTCGAATCATTTCACACCCTCGTACTCCTTCATTCACTGGGGATTGTTCCCGCTAATACCAAGCACTACTCCATCAGATCTGATTGAATGCACCGGATTTTTGCCCTCGTGTTCTTCCTTTAAAGTCCATGGGCGTCTACAAGAGATTGGCGGTAGACATATTTCCGACGAGTAAATATTGCGTGCATTATATGTAGCCATGTGCATGTGTGTATCATATACGCGCGGATCGATATAGTCTCGAAAATAGGCAAAGCTACAGGGGGCGATATTGTTACGCTCAAGATGAGAGACTATGCTTCAACAAGAAGATGTGCTTCCTGCACACGACTAGGGTTCATTTTCACATGAAATGCCTTGCAGATGTACATAAGGCAGACCGTTGTTTGCCAGGGGTAGAATCAGCGTTTTGTATGACGTGACTCGATTGCTGAGTATGTAAATTGTACAAGAAAATCCTTAGCCATACCCTTTGACAACGGTGTATTGAATTTTGCTTAAAAAACAAAGTCCGCTCGTTGGCTTCGATCAGGACTGATCAGAAAGGTTTTCAGAAATTTGCCATCCCGCAAACCGCATTGGCCCGCAGTAAATTAGTACACGAGTGTACGAGTCAAATAACTACCTTCTTTATTCGCAGAAGTCTTCTTTTATGTGTCGTATGTGTGCGGTCATCGGTATCGATTTGAGCAACAGCAAAATTAAACACATTACTTTTCAAAAAGTAAGTTACTTGGAAGGGAGAAAATATAATAACGTGTCTCTTCAATCTTTATCGTTATATCCAACTCATAGTAGATGAGTCCCTTTGATTGCTTAGTGGGTAACGTATTTGCCTGCTAGTCGTAGGGCGCGTCGTGGTCTAGTGTCGGATACGCGGTTCGCTTTGTGCCGGGAGTCAGCCAGTCAGCCGTCTGATGGAACGTTTGACGGCAATGCGGACGTAAAACTCGAAGCGTGAAGTCGTATCAGATTAGATACGCAAATCTGACAATTTCCTATCTATTTCTTACCATTACGGTGCAGAACCACTTGATACCTCGCTCAAATCTCACTGATATGGCCACGTAGGCCAAACAAATATTTTATTTGAACCTGGTTAATTTGTCAGTTAGTTATGGTAGCTCAGTGTTGCTTGTCGTGTCGAGCGAATCAATCACACGCTTGTGTATTAAAACGATTTTATGAGGCTCCTACTAAAGCATTCGACCAGCGTTCAAGTGTGACCCAGTCGTGCCTTGCACTGAACAACTGGTGATTGTTAATCCTACCTTCTCGACAAGTGTCCTTTCCTTAGAGATCGCGGAAAACAACGATTAATGCACCGGCCTCCTTGTATACGACTATAGGTATTTTGGGATTTGCCGTCTCTTCCCCACTCGTTTACCAGGCATGCAGATGTCGTTATAACAGCAAAAGCGTACTAAATAGAACGGGGTCAAAATCTGAGGTGAAACAGACCTACGTCGGGGTCCCGTTCACGGCGCCATCTCATGTTGCAATCCAAAGCTGTAAGAAAGTTTCAGATGGTTTCCTATAACTGCTACTGTAGATAACTAAGTCCTTAACTGGACATACCTAAACGCTGGACGATCAACATTCATCCAGCTTGTGCAATCCCCAAGTTGGCAAACTTTACAATCCGTGTCGCTTCCCTTCAATCCAACTGGCCCGAACCCGTCAAGTGGCCAGTGCTGGCTCCGGCGCCAAGAACTGTCGATGTCGACAAGTTGCTAGTGAAAGGAGTCAACTACTGAGTCGGAAAGTTTGACACTGCTGACTGTGGTGTGGTACAATCTGTGCTGGGACTCCTTCACCGGCTTGGTGGTAAAGTATCGAGTCATTTGCTTTCTGCCGCCTGTATTTCACTAGCAAGAGAAACAAGAGCGGAAACAACATCTCAAATACACAGCCACGTAGAAATGTAACAGAAAGAGTTCAGAGGAAGCGGCCTTTGGGACGCATATGCTCGTCGGGGGTGTAAGACCACGAGAGGACAGTGACAGGAGATCTGCGCCTTGGTCCTCCTTCGAACTGGTGGTACCCGTTTACATCTCGAACTTTCCCTAGAGTACACTTTGAGGGACAGACGCGTTCACGCTATTGGCCTTAGTCCACCCGTGGCAACCAGTGTGATAGTCCTGGTGCAGCCAGGAGCACCCTTAGAGACAACATGTACCTACCGTTCGATGCGAAAAGTTGACCGACAGCATCTTTGTCCGAATGAGCAAAATAAGGGTACATACACCACAACTATGCCGGTAAGTGGGCAAATCCGTGTGCGCCGTAACGCTGCTGGCTGTAGCGTCGACCATGGGCATAAATGTGCGCTCGAACCGATCTATATTCGCAGCGTTGCGTTTAAACGGAGCGGTATGGTGTCCACAGATTTCGTAATGAAAAGTCGATCTCAATAAGCGTGTCTGTTTGCCGTTCTAGACCTTGTGCTTAAACAATTATGGTAAGAGAACGTTCCTGAAACCATGAATGTATAACACTACGGCCAAACGCCTAATATCTAGCAACTACTGGCCGAAATAATCAAATGCTGCCATTACTGCAGTAAAATTTCACCATTCGTCTGAAGTGCTGCACGGCATTAGCGGACAAAACATTAATTCATTTAGATTTAAGCACTATGTGAGTACTTCAAGGCTAGACCCAATAGAAACAAAAAGTTTGGAACTGCTGCTGTAATAATATTCAAATGTTTATGTTGTTGCTTTCATTTTACCCGTTGATCTGGAAAGCAGTAAGAACGATCAAAAGAACCAGCTTAAGGGGAAAAGCCCCTTGTAGGAAGGACAATTGATACGGTACTTCTCTTAGGTGAGCACATCTATGGTGGGTGTAACGAGTTCACCTGTTACCTTCATACCCATACCGGGTTGAAATGAACCGAACTGGGGCAACAATAAATAAGTAGTCTTCAGTTACGGACTCCTTAACTCACTTTATACAAATTTATTAAGATAATGATTACTTTCTACAGTATGTATTTGAGAAAGAAAAACCATCGTAACATCAGCCTTAAAATTATAGCAACAGTTTAGTAATAGTTATAATATCATGCAGTGTGTGTGTTCCTTAAATAGAATAAGCAGAACTACTTCAATATTCATGTATACCACTTCTATTTCATTCTAATATCAGGACTAACGAAGAAACCACTGAAGTGTGGCAAACCGTCGGGTTGATTCACTCGCCCATGAAAGTTCTTCATTAACACTAACCATTTTCATCGTTCCTATTTATTGAGGTAATGATTTTAGCTATTTATCATACAGGTCGAAGGTAGCATACTCGTATGGCTGTATATATACAGGGTAGTATGTTCAAACTGGGAAGAACTTTGATAGATACAGTTCTTAGCACCAGAGAAAATAATGATCTGTTTTAGAATGAGACACTCGTCATGACGGATAACAGGGCGTCGTTTGCGAAATTTGGGCAAAAATTAACTACTATGCAATCTCCCTTCGCGATACGGACACCACTTCTGAAAATGTCAAGGAATCTATGAAGTAAACTGAAATATGCTCAACCCGGTTAAGAGTTAGAAAGCTGGAAAAACGTTTAAAAAAAAAATGCTTTTGATATACCTACATTTTTTTAAAGGACAATATTTGTTCGGGCCAATCGGGTCGTCTAGCTAAGGTTCAACGACAAGTCTTTCTAAGACTTTTCGCCCTTTGCCAATTTTTTTTTTTTTTTTTTGAAATATAAGCCAAGATTCAATTCTGCAACCTGTATGAAGCGTATCTGAGCGGCACTCTAACAAGTTTACATCTACTAATATCGCTTGGTGCACGATTCCTTGTGAGTCTAGGTTCCAAACTGAAGCTGTGATCTAGGTCAATGAAATGATGATTTTCAAGCACAACAGCTCTGACATGCAGAAAACTATCTGTAGATAGAGCAGAGTTATAGATGCACGCTTTTTTGTGCAAATAAGCCCACTGAGAAATAGCTAGCCGGGCAGGTAGTCAGCGAACGTAACGCATTTCGAGTTGTTATTATATGTACGCTCATACAGTGTAGCGCAGGAAATGGAGTAGTTAATGAAGGGAACAGAGCTAGACGAAGGGGCTTGCCTCGTCGTATGCAGATACAATGTACTTTCGCGCCGCGTGCGATCCTCGAGATATTTTTAAGGTACAGTAAAGCTTTCAGGGCTCGCCATCCACGCGCACGCTCACAGGATCTGGCAAAAGGTCGATGATTGGCATTTACGAGGTCCATCGTGAAGCTGACATCGTGGTATGAATATTTTTCAGAGCCCGCTTAGCTCTGGATAGCATACTGTCAGCAACATTATTGACTGAACTAAGCCCCATACTGCACTGTAGACAAGCCCACAGTCAATGTAAGAAAAATTACATCAAGTCCGTCGATGGTCAAATAAAGGTCTACAGCGGATAAACCCAACAGTTTTAGTAGAGCCAGCCGTCTATACGGCCGGAGATGTTTCGATGGACCTGATGTCGTATGGATGGCCCTACGGCAATTTCATGTATGCATAATAAATACCCATTATATACATATGAATATTCAGTTTTAGTTATTCCCACACAATATAATGGTACGCCAAGTGACAAATAGATGTAGATCGGCTTACTATTCTAAAAAGGATACGATCGGTGCCGATTAACTTGAATATAATATAGGGTTGGTATGCGTGAACGAGTCATTAAGTGGCGGTGAACGACTTGCTTATTATCTTTATAATAACGGTCACGTTTAATATAACTGTGCAAATAATTTCTAGCTGTACGTAGATTATATCAGGAAGTCGAATGTAAATATACGAGATTGGGTGACAAGACGGTGGCGACCAAGTGAACGTACCCTTCCGAGGGTAATGCCCCATTGCACTAGTGAAGACAGAATATAGCAACTGAAACAACAATGGGCAGTCGGATTTTCTGGAAAAAAACGTTTCTACAAATTTGCAGCATACCACTAACTTATTATGATCACGGAATCCTATCTCGGCGAAGCTCTTCGACTATAGATTGGAGCAAATGGAGGGTGTATCAGTCGTAACTAATGACCCATCTGACGGTGTTTCTTATATTTCGTCCCGGGCAGCCCACAGCATAAACAAGAGTTCCGTTATTAGGCCGAAGCTTCGCCTTCGATTGAAGTGTTCGCTCGGCACCTTCGTGTAATGTTTGCTAGCGGATGTCGGCACTGTTCCTACGAAGTGGGCCGTGAAATTCTCGTAATTTTTAACTATGAAAGGAGTGAAGCACCCTCGATCACCTTGCATATGTCTTTTTGCGTTTCAGTAGGTGCATTCATCCACTGTGCCTGAAGATTAACAGGCTCAGTTGGCTTTCTCAGACATCGCTCCTACGAGGCACCTACGACTCGGCCACATTCGAATTTCTGCTGATCGACTAATGGCTTTCGATCAAAGAGAAGCTTTGGCGTTACAATGCTGTTCCTCTAATTGGCGACTAGGTGTTGTTTCCATTCCATATAATGCGACTTGAACTATGACATATAACAATCATAATACATGACTGAAACAGTAGTAGTACTACCTAATAACACACAGATGACGCCATTTTGCTATCGATTATGCAGCGAGAAAAAGGAAGCAGTGGGAAACAGGGAAAAATGTACTCCCAACCGCACTGGTTAACACATGTAATATAGCCACAATTATTCAGTTATAACTATTAATATTATCTTAACAGGCCCAATAATTTAATCGCTCTTGGTAACCTTGGAAATGCTAGTTCGCCTGGTATTTACATCCGATTGTCGTAGTACATGATTTTTAGCAAAAATGTGCCTACAGAAATTTGCGTCTGATCATAGACGTCCCTCGTGTCTCAGATGTAGAATGGCGTTATTATACAGGTGTATTCGATCATTTCATATCTTCGGATCTTCATCAAGCGCTCATTGTTTCATTGTTCAGCTCTGTCGCGCTATTGTCGTGCAAGGACCCACTTTTCCAAAAGAAGATTGAATAAGAGTTGTCTTTTTTTTTAGGCAATCGTACAGGTATTGACGTAATGGATTGCAATGTGCTGCGTCTCATAGTTACTGGAAACCCGTACATATCTGGCACATAAACTAGCCCTCCCCTTCCACATTTCCCTTCCTTAGGTTATCTAAACCTGTTTATGACAAATAGATATAATCTTAGTTCCGGTTGAGGAAAAGCCTTAAGCAGTGCTTTCATTATTTGATGAATTTGCGCACAACACCTGAAACTGAGTAAGAGAGAGAGTCCTACGTATGCGAGCGCGGAGAGGAGTTTGAGATGTGTTGGGATCGCCGCTGGCATTCCCTTTCCCGAAGACCTAAGCCTCATAAGCCAGGTATGTGGCGATATGAGGCGGCCGAGAAGCAAACGCAAGTATCTATTTGTTCTCTGTGGACCTCCGAGTTTATTAGCCTTTTTTTGTTAGGTTCGATTCAGGACGACTTGTGAACCTTGTGTGAATGATATGGCATATCGGGACCAGCATCGTTTTCGCTACGAAAACTTGTGAAAATACTTTGTTAGCTTCAATCGAACTTGAATACTAAAGAAAGTCGTCTGTTCTCAAGCAGACGATGTGACACAGTGCGTCTACGTATCGGATACTGCAGTACTATTGTGTTCTATATCTGCGAACACTTTTTTCTTCCGACTCCGTTTCCTTTACTGTGTACTATACGCTAACGTGCAAGACGTATGTCGTGCTCGGACTTGGCGTTTGGCCAATTGTCATACGGAACTGCGAGGCGCTGAGTGGTTGTAGTGAAAATTTAAGGCCTCAAGTAGTAGTGATACAATCCAACACCCAGGTGAAATCGGTGCCTTCCCTCTGCTCGTCTTCGATGAGTTCAGGCGACGAGAGCTCGACAGACGTCTCTACAGACCTTTCAGAGGTGTCTTCGTCCCCCTTATCGTACGAACCGCCTCTGCCGTCAACGTACGCTATGGAGTCAGTTCTTTACAGTAATCCGTCTTTGAATTCCGTCTATCTGGAAAACTCACCCGCCTGTACACCAGTAGCACTCTATGGAACGTTTCGTAATTCTAGTGCTCCCTGTCATGCGTCTCCTACATTTGAAGGGATTCTGCCACCGCTTCGTCAAATGCATTTGTCCACTTGCGAAGAAATTACGCCATCGAAATACTATTCAATAGGAGATGATATTGGGTATGCGTCTAATGGGTAAGTGTGAATCTTGATGTACATCTAGAAGCAACTTCAGCTGAAGCAGCCATTACATAGATTTGTAGCGTTTAGGGAACGCGGAACGCAATCATGATTTTTGCCTCGAGTTTTGAACTTTTGCCGCGAACCGCCACTTCATTGCCCCGAGACAATACGTCAGTCAGTCAGGAAAATTGTTTTTACCCTTTTATTGTGTCGATTTAACTAGGGCAAACTATTGCAAAATCACTCAGATGACAACAACAATAGAGCAGCGTGTAGATTTCAGACTAGCCATGCTGTCGGAATTTAATCAACGCTACCTACCTTGTAAACGTTACTTTCTCAGATGGTGGAACTCGCTGTTAATGAACGGCCTGCCTCAAATTGACAAATCACTAAGTCTATTTTAATTTAGCAACTTTCTTGGCGTCTTATATGTTAAAAAAACTGAAGTCGAACCCGCTGGTATATCAATTGAGGTCAACTGCCTATGTTCGGACTGGAAACCAATTAAAATTGACCAAAAATTTCCCAAATTTCTATTTCGGTTCGACAGCGAGCTACGCATCCCGCGGCTGCGCAAGTCAAACTGAGCGCACTCGATGAAATGTTCCGCCGGCCACCACCAGACGGAGCCTCGGTACCCACCTTTGGAGGGTCGCTCCATTGGCGCATGCGCCATGCTGCGCAGCTAGCCATTGGCTATGAGCCACGAAGACCCGCCCCATTTATTGTAGATCTCACTTGAGGATGATTTTAGAGGAGGGGCTTTATCCCTCGGGACGTGTCGGATCGGCGCGGGTGCGTCGGGATCGCACACAAGTGAGTTGGCCTCTGCGGGACAGGCGGCTCGGCTCCTCGAGGAGTTCCAGCACGAGAGCCAGCAGCAGCAGCAGCAGCAACGTTGAGTTGAGAATTTCCTACAGCGCTCGGAGTTCGAACGGCGCGACTTAAAGTGGAACGAGTCGCGCGTCTTGGCCGCAACCGACAACGCTATCGACGACCACAATTTACTGGTGACCTGTGCCGTGCGAACGAACAACTTCGAATCGGCGTTGATTGCGGTATCTGTCGGCCCATTCTATTTTAGTGCGCGCCAGCAGCAGCAGCAGCAGCAGCAGCAGCAGCAGTAGCAGCAGCAGTAGCAGCTGTTATTTCGAATAAGTTCATATTGCATTGAAGCGAAAGTTCTACTACTACCACCGATACTGTTTACTGTCTAATGACTCCATGAGATGAAAAATCGTTCATCAGTGTGTAGTGTGTAATAGATGAGAAAAGAGAAAAGTAAGCCACACATCCAAAGAAACGAACCTGTCGACTAGCTGTGACAACGACAAAGTGTATGAACGCCGAAGTTTCATTTTCGAGTGCGACAAAAACTGTTACAACTGTTTTTGTTATCTGTACGTTAATTTCGTCGGTACAAACGGAAACAAAAACAAATCCCGTCAGCTAGTGAAACCACTGAAGTGTTTCTGTCTATCCGCCTTAGCCATCGTTATTGTTGTACAGTACTTTGTGCACGATCTATCGACGTTCGTAGTAGAAAAACGTCTGACCGCCCCTCTTTCGATGTAACAGAAAGATGAAGAGGGAATAGAAGAATCACTCATACCATTCAACCCGTTCAGCCTGCATAGAATCCAACGTGTTATAGAAACTCATCTCGAGCTGTGCATTCGGACCTGCGACAGTCCCCCACCCACGGACAGTGTTTGGGGCTGTAAGAAACAAGATCAAAAAAGAGTAGCAGAACAGGCACAGTGTAGTTTATCGTTCTTTTCATTTAACACTAGTTAGATTACAATCAATTTTACAAATAATATACATTCACAGCAAGCAAACGCGAAAGACAACTCAGTCAAACGTCATCATCCGTTCAGCTCAACGATCGAATCTGTTGAGTGCCGCCAGCGATCAGTGTCCACCATCAACTCCTATCGAGCGCGCCACCTCAACAGTCTCTACGGGGTGTTTATCCTTGATTAACTCTATGATTGCCACCAGCTGACAACGCAATATCGAATCCCAACTTCAAAATCAAGAAGCGTCCAACCTTGAAATTTGTTGTTCGCAATCAACCCAGGTTTTTGAATAAATGTACAAGCGGGCGCGGTAAACATACTGGGTTAGAGCAGTTTGTCTGGCAGACGGAAAGGCGACGACGGCGATACATGTATCGACTGGTGCTCGGCTCTTAGTCGCGCTGACGGACGCGTAGTCAGAAGACGACAAAAAACGAGAACATATCGTAAATCTACTACTAGAATTTTTGCGCAGGATAGCAAATCATCAACATAGAAACCAACTAAGTAAAAAGGCGTAACACTAAGTATATGCGCCCACTTGAAAGTGACCGTCCTATAACTTGATGTTCGTACTATCATCGCTAATATAATCACCCAATTTGAAGAAGATCACAACCCAAGTGACAGGCGGAATTGATCACGACGGGTGGCGCTGCCCGCGGAGGCTGGAGTGTCCTTCCTGTGCCCGCGGCCGATCGGCCTATCGTCTTGCCTAATACCCGCAACAAGCCACCGGTGACAGCGGCCAGACTCTCCTGTGCGTGTCTCACGTCGGCACCTTTGTTGACTAACGTGTTCGCCGTTATTTAGCTATCTAAGGTGCATAACGACGCTCATAACGTGACGTGAGGTGCAGTGTCGTGTCTTCAGCCACCGACCGAACTCGACGAACGGCCAGGAGATGATGTTCGGTCTGCACCAGGACGCCGGCCTACAGCCGCGAGGGCCCATGGCCTCTCTCAAGGAGGAACCTCTGGCAGCGGCCCAGATTGGAAGGGGCTGGCCAACTATGCAGCCAACTATGCTTGACCAAAGCAGGTAAGAACGGGAAAAAGAAACAAAAACTCATTTCAATACATTTATCCAGTTTTCCGCTTTCATTGTTAGCATGCGTGACAATCTCGATCGGCTTTGCGGTGAGGGGTGGGGGAAAGGCGCCATGTGGTAACGCAGAATGCAGCAGAAACCGCCATTCGAATGTGCCACAGCAGACGCCAACATGGAGGTTGTCTAACGTCAACAAAGCTTGTTATGGTTTTCGGATTTATCTACAACGAGCTGTCCGGAAAACGCTTTGGACCTTTGATAATGCTCCTATTAAAACCATATTTTCTATATCAGAATCAATGGAAAGCGACTCTAGGTCGCTCTGGAAAATGAATATATCCTCCATATCAAGACACTTCGATCTTGGCTTCAAACGTGTGTGACCTGACCTGCAAAAAAGGGGTCTTTTTAAGCGGCTAGATAAAAGCACTCGCTGCATATGGTCGATGCACTAGAATAAGGATACCAGATGATCCTTAGAGCGATGTAGTAGTGAAGCTTAAGTAAAGTTCTCTCTTAAATAATAAGAACGGTTGGCGTGCAAAGCTAATACATGCTAGTTATAGCCACCTAATGCACCGGACACAGAAGATCTTGTAGGTCAAATATGTTTTTGACACCGTAATCTTCTCATAAAATCTTCCCGTTCGTGCTCGGCTTTCGTTTAGCCAATACTATTAAGATACTATGAAGGCAACATTGATGCCGTTTGCAAAACAGGCCTCCTGTGTCGTGCATGACAGAAGTTTCGTCCGGTATATCTAGAACTTGGTGAAAACTTTCTCATTTTTCCTCGAATTTCCTTGTGACAATACTCCTTCTAGGACATCGTTCTTAGGTAACCATAACTTGTTGGCAGTAACTTATCTGTCATTAGTACGGACCAGCATAGACAATTCGTAGTCGTTTGCTAATCTTGGACACTCCCTTTGCATGCGAATTGGCAGACGGCGTGCCGAATCCTGGAGGGTCATGCGAGAACAGTAATGAGCGTAAACCGGAGGAAGCCAGGCAGGGGGCAAAGGAACGGGGATCAAACCGGTGCTAAACGAGTACGTAATTTGTGGGGGATCCTAAATAAGGGCGTGAATGCAAGGTATCGTTGGTTGCAGGGTCAAGCATACCGTGTAGCAGCCCACGGCAGTGGCAAAGGATGAGAGTGAGCGACTTCTTCAAGCAAATACTGTGAGACAGACTAAGCGGAAGGACATCCGAATCGAGTAGCTGCAGGGACTGTAGCGGTGACAATCCACTTCATTAACGCCATTACAACACTCTCTCCACAGTATGCGCCTGCCTCATTCTGACTGTCTTGAAACAGACCGCTACTGCTGGTAACGGCTGACGACTGAACCCTGGAGAAGGGTCTAGGGAGCGCTTTGGTATTCTTACTCTCACGACCCTTTTGCTTCTCGAGAGGGCATCGAGACGACGGTGGCAGTGCTCTTAGCTTTGCCTGTTGCCGTCGCCGCTGGATAAAGCTAACTCGATTTCTAATCTGCTTGTGACACTATTACAACGGTTAGCTAGCTAACCCCATTCTGTCGGTCGCCATTCCCGTTCCGGACTTCAACTTGAAAGCACGATCTTCTCTGTTCTTTGATGACACGGCCCCATTCTGATGCTTTTTCGTATTTTACTCTGTAATTGGGTATAAGATTGATTTTAACAGAAGAATGCTATATGCTTTATAGCATAACTAACAACTATCACTCACTGAAAAGCTCGGCCAGTTATTTCCAACGTGTGTGAATTGTAGTACTTGGCAAAGAAGCTATAGAGGGTTATATAGTGTAGCCATATTTGCCCTAGTGTTAATACGTCTGCTGTCACCTTAATCGAATGGTCGTCATAGTAAATAATGAATACATACATAAAATAGTAAAATTACCTTCGCATAAGATCAACTTCAGCGGAAAGTAACGTTTATTGTCCGTAAGAGTTAGATGTGTGTGTATCGCGCCTCACTGGGATAGCCCCTGACGTCAAGCGTGTAACAATATGAAGCCAAGGTTATCGTATAGTTGTTGTTTAGACACTGTACTACCCATTGTTAACGACTAGCGAAGCTGCTCTTCCCACGCCAAATGTGGAGAATTCTGGCCATCATATTGTTGCTGTTATTTCTGCTTCTGCTGCTGCTGCCGCCATTGCTGGTATTGCAAAAACATCCGCAAAGTTCAATTGTACTGTGTGTGGTCGCTATGTCGCCTCCCTGGCGTGCCCTTATGGTCGCCTATTTGTGTACCAAAAGTATCATGTAAGATCACCCTGGTACTACTGGCGCATCTTTTGGCTTTTCGTATTTTCTGCTTGTTTAAGTGACAGCCCGATTTGACCAATCGGTCCCCCGGGATCTGCACAGTCCAGACTGACTGGCTGGTAGAACCATCAAAGTGCAAAATAGAACAGTGGCGGCAGCGACTAAAGATCCGATGGACGGGGTGCAGATCCTCGGATTCGAACCGGCACTGTTCGAGTTGAGGAGAAATCTTCAGACGTCGACAACTGGGGGTGGGGCTAGCCTTCAGTCTCTCTATGTATGTCTGCTCGTTACTCATGCATTTGTGAAGATTGGGTTAGTAGTAGATCGAGGGTTCAAGAAGAAAATCGGATGTTCAGATAATGTGTATGCGTGTGTAGGACCTGGATTGTGAGATTCATACGTATGTCTGTGTATATCTCTCGCTTTCTTCCTTAATGTAGAAATTTGTGCAGTTCGGGAGTGAAGATGCCACCAAGGTGAATTCATAATTTGGGAGAAGAATTCATTTTGTTGGGCTGTCCCTATGGATATTCTGCAGTCTTCTCGAACTGAGAAGAGGTTGCGGATGCCTTCGCAGTAGACCACACTCACTGCTGTAGTCGCAAAATTATAATCAAACTTTGATTTCATCATTATGACTTGAATAATTCTAGTTGCAAATGTTCGATTTTATATTTAACTTATGACCATGTGCAACCGCTACGCAGAAAACAGATGGTAGAAACATTTACAAAGTTAAATTGAGCTTGCAGTAAAGATTTTTTAGTAAATTTAGCAATTTCTGAACGGCAACGCAAAATCTAAATCTGTTTGTGGTAGAAATAATGTATGTTTATGCCTATGCGGGTTTATGCCTAACGACAGATTCACTACTGGACTGTATTTCCTAAAGCAAAAAGGCAACGCAGACTTTTAGCCCTGTAAACCTGGGGCCTGTAAACGTAATATACCTAATCCTCCCCAGCACAGCCTCGATATGAAAATACGACTTATAAATTATTTGGTCAAAGCAAAAGTGTTATATCGGATGTATATGCATGTCTGTAACAATCACAGTGATGTTATCTTGACAAATCTGTTCAAATTATTATTTATCTGTCTATATTAGCATGTAAAATTCGAAGCTATTTCTTAGAAAAACACATACGCCACTGATTAAATATATTTAAACTTCGTCATTCTTCATTCAAAAATCTACAGGGTAAAATATGCACCCGCAGGCTATGTACTCTTTGGAACAAGAAAAAAAATATAATACCCTTTGAATTAGTGACGTCCAATAAAGATTTTTACAATCTTAAATTAAATTAATTAGTAATACCTAGGTACTCTTGTATATAAATGGTAAAAAAAAAGACTTCTTCCATTTCAAGTTTTCTTTTATCGAAAAAAATATTACGGAAATCGTTCACGTTACTGTGTTTTTTTTCTTTTCAAAAAAGCATATCTTGAACATTAATCGTTCCGCAATGAAACGTTAGTAATACTTCGAAAAATATAGTGGCACCAGCTATAACACGAGTGACTGTACTCATATAAACATTCCTTTACATCTACTACAGAGATGACAAATATAAGTTAAAAATGATTATTAATTAGTAACTTAGAAAATATTTTCCATCAAATTTAGTACTTGAAAATACTGGGTCGGACTGTGAAATGACCGATGTGACCATCATGACGAGAAGGGGCCTTTTTGTTGTCGAAAGAACACGTTCCTTTAGAAAATCGGCATTGATAACGTAGTGGAACCGCTGGGAACCATTTCCTAAAAAGAAATTCGAGAGTTGTTCGATAGGCAAGGAAAGGATAGGTATGATCGGCATCTCGTAGGAGGCCGAGAGTGCATCCTTCGAACCTGTCGTGATCCTCCTGCAAGCCGGCTACCGTTAGTGCATAGATTTCGAAAGAGAATCCTCTGTCGCGGTGGTCGAAGCCTTTGGCGCCAAACCGAAAATGATTCGATGCAACTTTGAAGTTCATATAGAGTCCGTATCTCTTTTTCTCAGCTGATTGCGAGGCACAGGGCGATGCAATCTCATCAGAAGCTACACAGAACGGCTAATTTGGTGGGTGGTTCAATTGACAAAAATACACAGGCAGTGGTGGGTAGTTGACAGTAATCGATGCACCAACGAAGGGAACGTTGGTAGGAACATTGCAACTTTCCTAACAAGGGGAACAAACCTTTTTTTCCGTAAAAATTTTGTAAGTCAGTAGCTATGCCAATCGCTAAGGGACAGGCGTTTACCGAAGCAGCCTTCGAGGGGCCCGTGAACCGAAAGCGCAGCAGACGAGAAATTCCGACTGACTTAGGTAAACTTCGCAAAGTAACTGTCCAACCGTCGTCAGCCGATATTAGAACCGTCGCAACAAATAGCATTATGTCGACGAAACGTCCGGAATGATGTTCGCTCCAGGCGCTTCCGAATCTAGCAGCCTTCCTAACTTAGATATTGGCGAGTCTATAAACTTGGGAGGCTTTTTGTTGCAACGAACCACGTTTCAGAGAAAGCCGCAATAGGTCTCAGAGCTGGTCACGAGTGAGACCAAAACGGAGGACGTCGAAACGACTGAGAATCGTGCACTCGAGCTAAGTAAGGTAGCTAGATAGCGTATTTGGCGTACAGCGGAATGAAGAGGTAGCCAATCGTGCTTTATGACTGACTTCTACCACCATCTACTATCACCGGCATCGACGTCATCAACTCACTACGACCTAGGAGTTGAAGCCTTTCGAGATGCAAGTGCCCCGCCCGTTTCCCTTCACTGCTGTACGCTGGACGAGAGCGTTTTAGTCGAGGGATATCAGTGCTGAACCAGCAGAGACTTGGAGAAATCGGCGTGCATACTCGCGGGGGATGATGTAGTAGTACTGAAAGATAGTAGACGTAGTATCGTAATAGCACACATTCGCCCCCCGAGCAGCGAGAACACGATGATACTGATTGACAAGATCGCTCGTGGTATGGATACATCCCTTTATTGGCTACCCCTCTTTGTACTTGCCTGCGACCTGAATACAAGGACTGACAAAGCAGATGACCCCCGGCCGTGCACACTGGACGTACTCTGCTCAGTGTTTTCAGAGCTACCTATTCCCCGACGACAACACGAGAACGTCTGAGGGTTATGTAGCAAAATTGGCAATCGGCATATTCGCATCCAGTTTGAATGTCAGAAAAGCTCGATATATTGGACGAAACAATCTGCTAGGCAAAACAAGCGCCTTAAAATCGCATGTGCAGGTTAGAGTCTAGCTATTCCTGTAGCAAGAAACAACTTCGCAATAAGGAACGCCGGGCTACCTACAAAGCTGGATCCGACCCTGTTAGGTCCCCAATTGACAATTCTGTCTTTATTACCACGAGCTTCAGACATCGACTACTATACTGAGTCCTTGACCAAAACGCTAAATTGTCTGCAGCTCACCCAAAACCGTGCCAACAATGCCCGTGGTTCAATAAAGATTGTAAACTAGCCGCTGCTCCACTGCGCCAGACTCGGGAATTGACAAAGCTCGACCCAAGCTTCTATAAACTTTCTAAAAAGCTGGTATCGACGAGTGCCTGAGTTTGCCCGTTAGCGGTTCCTCCATCCATTTGTATGGTTCCTTTCAGCCAGTGATACAGGCAGGAAGGAATCATACAAATGGATGCGGAAAGAAGGATCATCGCCATGCCTACAAACTCCACGTAGCTAATAGAGCACGTTAGGGCTGTGTTCGTGGCGGCAAACGCTACTGCACCAATCATGACTTCGCACGCTGATGTATAATATAAACAGATATCGATAATGCGCGAAAAACTGGGGGGAAGAGTTATCTACATAGGCAGAAGGACCTTGAAGTACGTAAAGAGCTTTAAGTACTTGGGGATGCTCTTATTTACAAACGACCAAATTTTTGCAGCGCTTGTCACGGACAAAGTATGGCAAGTGACAGTTACGAGTGCTGGAATACGTACGTCCTCGAGACTTTCCTTATGTACAGCGCTAGCCTTACTCGAATTAAAAGCTCTGATTTGTTCCTGCAAATACAATTGAAATTGACTGAGAACATTTACTATCGAAGCAGCTCGAAAGGCTTGACCGGGTCCAGTTTTTATCCTTAAAGCGCGCCATGAATCTTCATCGTTCATCATTAAGCAGATACGTGTATCTTCTGAATTACACATTGTTCTTTGTAGAGGATTTGAGACGCGGATTCAAACTGTCCATCACTGCTGCCTATTCGGACTTTATCAGCACACGGGAGAGAAAGATGGCAACGATGGATCCTGATTTTTTTTTTATACAGTAACTATAGTGAAGCTTGGAAGGGTCAAGTAGAACAAACCGACACGAAGTTTCACATTCTGCATTGTATAGGTTTCATCACATCATACACTGGGGCTTCCATTTTACCAAGGGCTACGTGCATTTGTTCAAAATGTGGTACGATAAGTCTGCGGTAGTATGCGACGTTTTGTATCGTAGTAGCATCGCAGAGCAGTCTTTCCGATAACGTGCAAAGATATACATACAGATATATACATATTAATTTTTACGGCTATTTTCATTGAAATCCTGTCTCAATGAGTCAGAGCCCCACAACAAATACCAGAAGAAATATAGAATATATCATTTTTTAGATTAAATAAATTGTGTGTTTGCAGACAGGTACGCGTTCCGCATGCTTGTTGTCACGCTGTCTTTAATTCATTTTTGGCAAATAGTTTCGGGTCTTTCAAAATCAATTTTAGAAAATTTTAAGCGGTCCCTTTGTAAAGATTGTACGAAAAGCTGAGCTGGAATAGGAGCACGTTATAGATTCTGTACGATATGCCTTAGTTTATTAAACAGGCCTCACCTTTTTTAATAATAAAAAATTGAACTTTGTGCTTAATATATATATATATATATATATATGACACGAAATGAAGTGTTGGTCATGGAAAACTGATAACAAATAGGCAAACCGCACTGTTTTATATAACCATAGACGGATACAAAGAGAGATATGATTTATTTCATTGAACAAATATAATTTGTATTGCAACATCCCCGCTAAGCTACCAACGATAATTTCCAGCATCTCTGCTTGGCGTTCGCTGTATTCGCAATAACTACGTACTTGGCTTTTTTGTGTTACGGTTTTGATTGGCATACGGAAACATCGGCTTTATGTGGCCCAACCACAATAAAAATCTGGATGTAATTCTACAGGCACTCAGTTCTCAAGACTTTGCAAACAAATGAATGTTGGTGACGAAACTTGCTTATCAGTCTGACCGACGAGCTTCCTCTTTGACCCTTAGCAGAGCTGCTGGCTTAACTTGGCTCGGAAGGCAACCTTCCAAGCGGGGTTTCTGAGGAGACATTGCAACGATAGCTGGAAATGGCTATTTCTCAATCGTTCGAGCTATATGATATTAATAGAAAAATCGATTAAAGGGGACCGGTGCGCAGAGACACTGATGATCCAACCAAGTAGCGGGGACAGGACAGCCAGTTACGTTTCAGATCATGCACTTAGCGAACGGATCGGACTACCAGAAAGATACGCGATAGTGTCAAGTTCATTATCTGGTAGCGTAATCGCGCACCAAATACGCCATAAAGCAGTTCGGGTGGTTAGCCACGAAAAAGTTGACAACAATTTCGTGCAGTCCAGAAGCGAAATCAAAGCGTTTTCGATCGAAGTACTTGGGTTCCTTACGTCGCTTTCCCTCAGAAGCGCTTTCCCTCATATACCGCGGACAAACTGCTGTAGCCTTCTGTAAAGACCTTTTCGGTTGCAGTGAATATGCAGTGTATTTCAATCGCTTAACAATGTCTTCCAGCTAAATACTCCTGAGTTGCACACAAAATATGCCCAGTTTAGGAAACATGTGTAGTACGATGCCAACTCAAAAACCTATTGAGTTCTTAGGTGATGAACTGCCCCTTGGCCGGATCGTTACTTTCAACCTTAGTATAAGCAGCTGTCCATGACTTCCAGCACTGTTTCGAGATGCTCTGAATGGCAGTTGAAGTCCGGCGAACAGGTTACAGCGTCGTGAAAATACTTCAGGGCTATTTCATGTTTCATGGCACTCTGAACATTATTCATGAACCGTAAATTCATTGCCAGTTCAGAAAAGCGACCTTTTTTTGTCTTTAGCCTCTATACCAATTCATCATTAACTGCCTAGTATGTCAGGTTTACTGAGGAAATGATTTTTCGAGTGTGAGTCGATGGCGTCGTCGACACTCGAAGAAGGTTCTACGTTACGTTAGATGACCGCTGGTTCGGACGATGAGTAATGTCAAATCTGCTCTATACGAATCGCTCGGCGTTAGAAATACACAAAAAATAACGTTTGTTTTTGACTGGCTGCACTGGGTGTTCGTAAAGTACATTCTGATTTCAAGAGAGCAACCCAGATCTAACCTTAATAGATATCTTTAGACTGGGCTGTCAAAGGAGACCGTACACTCAGAGTTGGGTCACTGCACTTTTGTGAAGGGTATCACGGCTTGACTCAAATCGGATAATATTTAAATTTGTTAACAGAATATCGCATTATCTATTAGGCACCGCTTGCGCAATATTGTAAGAGTGTGATATAGGGCAGACTCTCTCTCTCTCTCTCTCTCTATATATATATATATATATATATAGAAGAGAGAGAGAGAGAGAATCCGCCGAGATAGAGAGAAAGAATATATATATATATATATATATATATATATATATAGGAGTTGTACGAGACAGTGTTGTTACAGCAATGTAACTGTTACACACAAAGTAAACTGTACAACGCAGCGAAATAACGCTATTTTTACCATAGCTACAAGGTTGAGGAGCTCCGTATTGACAACCTTTAAAGTTATTCTTATTCACTAAAGCAATTCAAGATAATCGGTTGTGGACGTAATCGCATATTCTTGAGATAAAAGGCAGTTTGATTTCGCCAGTTTTTATCTGAGACCCACTCGAACATTCTGTTCTCAGTACACTCGACAGCTCATATACGATATAACTTTCATCGTAGAAATATATATATATCTCAGAGATATAAGAATAACCCCTCTGAATGCTCGTCGCATTAGTTGAGGAAAAACTGTTGCAAGAGGTCCTTCTTCTGCTGAATGCATGCGAGACAGCCTGAGCTCTAGACATGTCGTGTTTTCAGACGCTGTTTAGATGCGTGTCAACTGAAGGATAGGAAGGGTCAGGCATCGGAAATTTGCTGATTCTTTCTCTTTCACCGTTGCGTCTCGGATAACGGAGGATGATGGAGAGCAGGGACAACAGGGTCTCAAACTAGATAATCCGTCAGAAAATTCTTGGACTGTTTTAAAGAGGTCTGAACGGCTTCGAGCTAGTTCGTCTCTGCAATGCCGTCGGATCCGGTACCATAGAACGCAAGCGGAGCTAGATTAGAATGTGGGGTCGGGGAGTATTGAAACGGGTTAGTTGTACGGATCGGATTGGACAGAGTTGCTACTAGGTTCGCCAGTCTATCGTAGCTCCAGTTGTCCTCGGCGAAGCAGGCTCGTCGCATCTTGTTCTGCCTGACTCCTTCCCGTCCGACTGATTGTCGTACGCGAACGCTGAGACTGATCGCAGCAGCTGGAAAGATCGAGTCCGGACGGGACGTTGCTGTTTATAGTGGGGAGGAGAATACAGCGACAGAAGGGAACAACTACCACTGAAGCTCCGGGACAGTATCAACGTCCGTTTGTCCGTCCATCGGCGCCTTTTCCTCCTTCGCAACCTCTCTCCCTCCGTCCAAATTGAACATGTCTGTGCCAACTTGTTCAGTTGTTGCTAGCTAAAGCAGTTGCTATAGCATAGCAGCTTTTCGAGCCAGCCCCCAAAAGTTCCGTGGTATCCCTATCTTGGTTGCTTACTACACTCACTGCAATACCGAACCTGTTTGCAGGATCGACCAGACGCGCTTGCCGACCTGGCAATCCTAGATACTGGAAGTATGGGAAAAGACCGATGGGTAGGTCCACTGCAATGAGATTGTCTAGACTTGTGGGACTGTTGAAGGAATCGCCAAACCGATGGGTGTGAGTCTTGGAACAGGGGCGAGCCATTGGTTGTGTACTGCATGTGTGTAGGGTTTGGTGGGAGATGGCGACCGGGTCGCCTGGGCTAGGCAGTTGCCCAGTCGACTAGTTCCGCTGGCAGCGGAACACGGGATGTGCATTTGAGACAACCCCAAACAGCTCTACTCCCCCGCATAGGTGGGCGACATTTCCCCGTCGTTCTAGTCCCTACCGTCGGCCAAGCAGGGACACCCATTGACATGAAACACTCTCACACATACGGCGGACCACTCTCAGGCCACCGGACCGACTCGACTAGGAATCTCTCGTCTCGACTCACTTCGCGATTCGACTTCAAGCGACGGACAGCAGGAGGAGTCGAAACGGGTGCGATCTGTCGAGCAGCTAAAGCTAAGCTACACAAATAAGAGCCACTCACTGGGATGGCACTATTACCGCCATCATGCCGGGCAGAAGCGTACGCCTTGCCACTCGAGCAGACTCGATGGCACCATGACAGACCGCCTCAATCGTCGATGTTAAAGTTGCGTCCAGCACATCAGATTCAGTCACATGAACTTCGTAGGGCAATGCTCAGCGTAGTCTGGCCGGGGACAGTTCGTTTCCATACGATAAGAAAAGCCTAAAAAGTTTACGTATGGTAGAATATAAAGGTGCTCGGCTAAAGTTAAACATCATCAAGCATCTACACAGCAATCAACGTTAAAAGAGCGTGTTGTTTCCCGAAATAGATATATATATATATATATGTACGGTAAGTACTTATGTTGGTGGCACACTTCTTCATTTACCGTATGATGAATAACACGTTGCTGTGATTGTTGTTGCAACAGAATCTACTGTTCATTCAAACACCTTTTCGCTCTGTTGATCCGAGTCGCTGATGCTAGTAGACGTTGAAGTAGCAGATGGTACCGGAGTATGATCTAAAAAAAGTTTCGATATCTGTGGGCTTTTGTCGAAGTTAAGCATAGACATGTACAAAAACAATTAGGTTACAACACTGCTCATAGTTTACATAGCTCTAAAAACATATTCGTTCTCGCTGTATATTTAAAGCAAGTGTAGCTGGTTCTTAAGCTTTTTGATCACACACCACGTGGGCGGATTTCAGAGCGGTTCAGAAAACAACCAAGGCTCCTCCAGAGCAAATCCTTGTTTCTGTGATTATTATAAGTTTTTATAAGATAATTCCAGTGCGACATAATACATAATCTCCAGTATTCGTCGGTCTAATAAAATATCAACTGTACCGTAGATGCTATTTTTTTTTTTTGATAATCTACTTGTCCGTACAGGACATTCCATCTCCTTGACTAGTAAGAGCCTTTTTTTTGTTGTTACTAGAACCATCTAAAACTGTGTAAATATAAATTACAGCAGATTCTACAATAGCGAACCTGCGGCTTTGCCGAAGATCGAAATCTACAGGGTTTCAACTTTTGAATATCTGACAATGTCTACGATTGATACTGACTCTTTCGTATCAATCATAGACATAAAGCCTATCGCTAAACAGGGAGTGGAAATAGTCTGTCATTGAATTACTACGCTGTTGCCGGTTGGTGATACCTTGTGATTCTCACATATATATTTATTGTACACTGCAACGAGCGAAAAATTAACTGAATGGTTTTATAGTAGCTTGATCAAAGCGGTGATCAGAATGATAAAGGCGAGAAAGAGGTTAGTTGCATACGTAAGGGACAAACATCGTCCCCTGTTATAGATATACATCAATAGAATGGACTATTATCCATAAAGCAAATGGACTGCCTAAATCCTTCTAGACACCCGTAGATGAAAGAAAACGTATAAAAAGGTTCAAATGTTAACTTCTATAAACAGTTACAGGTATGTTTGTAGTTGTATCATCTGCTTGCTGTTCTGTATAGCAAATACGTAGAATAAAAATCTCCTTCGCAAGAAAAAACTGTCTATTCGAAAAGCAGAGCCCGTTTCCTCTTGTGAGCACATGCAATACATAGATATACACATGCATGCAAGTTGGGGATCAAGGGCCGTATATATATGAACCGGCAACGCTATATGCCACCCTATATGAAAGTGCTACAGGGGAATAGTATGAATATGCATAGCCCCCGTATCCCTTCCCGCGTGGCCGTCCCATAAACACCCCCGTTTTGCCCCATTGGACTTATTCTCGAACAAACCATATTTGTATACAATGCAATATAGTCTAGCTAGATTGCCGCCAAGGCAGCAGCGCAGCCCTGGAGGGTATATAGCCATGTACCCATTTGCACGTGGAACTAGCCCGTTGCATAGCCCCGCATGCATAGCCGTGACGCGGCCGCAGCTGTAGTGATAGAAGCTTCTCTTTAGCGCTTCACGCACCCCTTACACATACACAGAAGCACACTCAGAGTCCTTGCAAACACTATGTGATACGTCCCCCATTTACCGGTTTACTCCTGACTACACGACCTCCCTTACAGCATCCTCTTACCGAAGGGCATAGGATGATAATGTTGATGATGACGATGATACAGCAACTACAAACCCAATATTTGGTTTGGGATGTAACCCGGGCGGTCGACTCGATAATGTAGTCCCATGCATAGAAAATGTGTGTGTGTATGCGTTTAAAGGATAAGCTGCAACTTGGCACCGTAATACGCCGATCATGACAATGTGTTCAATGCTCAAAGTTAACTAAAGCTTGACATGCTACGATATAATGATGTAGCATTTCAGCGCAAGTATGGGGACCTATTTTTTGTTGATTATATAACGGTGCCGTAGACAGTAGATGTTAAAAAAGATCCGTCAACTTCACATTGATAACCAGACTACTAATGATAACGATATACTTTGTCTGTTTCAGGAACATGGACGCTGTATGCTCCGAGTATCTGGTGCCAAGTCAGAGAATGCTTTTCAGGTAGATGCGAAAAAAACTGATATTTGCTTCATACTGCTCTACTAGCCGGCACCGTTTCTCAAACTACGATTTGCTACTCTCTCCATTCCGTTTACACTGAAGCAACTCCGCTCCGTCCTGCACAATGCTCAACAGAGGCCCCAACCAGCCATTGTTTTCCCTTCCGTTTACCCAAAATCTTCACAGTCGTCGTCGCATGGCCGTTTCACATAGCATCATTGTGCTTTTTGCCCCTTACTGGTATTTGGGTTGCTTACTAGCTTCGTTGCCTTATTGTGGCAGCAACAGCGCTGGCCCGCCTCCCTGACTTGCCACTTCTGTCGCTCACAAGGCGCAACTTGCACACAAGCGAACAACATTTTCTCACTTGCTCTACCAACACCTCCACGAATCCTGTGTACTGTCGCAAGGCCCCTGCCACAGCCCCTATTGACCCTCCGTTTCGCCTCTGTCTCCATTTCCCGCTCGCGCTCTTTTCATATCCTCCTTACCGCTATCCTGAAGGAATCAAGCGACTTGCTCCCAGTTGGCGGGAGTTGTTCCTCGTTGTCATCGTTGCCGGCTTCTTCATCTTCGCTCTCCTTGTCTTCCTCCGCGACTAGCACCAGCGCTTCCTCGTTTTCGGATTCTTGCTGGCCAACTTCATCGGCCGGTCGTTGGGTCACTCTGTCGGTCGGTCTATGGCCTCGTCCGGTGTTTTCTCCCTCCTCGTCCTTCCGGCCAATCTCGCAGGCTTTCGTCCGCTCTTCTCGTCGGCCGCCGCCATTGCTGTTGCCGCGTTGTACTCGTCGAGTAGTCAGTCGCCTTTTTTTCGTGCTCACCCGCTTCAGGGCTAAGCCCCAGGCATTAAGGAGCATTACCCAAATCCTTGTCAACAGGTCTACCGCCAATGGAGCCGGTCATTGCTTCTGTCGGATGTCCAACAGCAGCATTCCTTTTTGGGCAAGCCCAATAGAGGTTCACTAGTAGCAATAGTATGCCCTTCCCACACATTACCCTTCAGGAGTTAGCTGTGTGTTGCCTTCCTCGATTCAGCCCGCTTATGCCGCACTGTACCTCTGCTGCCGCTAGACAGCAGTAGCAACTACGTCAATAGAGCCAACAGGTAGAAAGCTTCCTTAACTTCTGATTTCTTCACTCCCTTCCGCTGGCTCAGCCGTCCAGCCCCAGATTCGTAGACTAGCTTGCTGCTTGCCTTGGCCTGGGTTGCCCACTGCTTGGCTACAACTGCATTTGATACTAGTCCTGTTACAACTGGACATTTTGTTGTTCTGTACCGTTATGTGCTCCAGTAAACATATGCTCATGCAATCCTGCGGTTCTGAAAACCTTTCGAATGTCTTGAGTCCGACAATACGGATAGTTTCACGGGTGTGATTAATGTCGCAGTGCTAGCCTTGGCGTGCTATAGCTTCTGATGATGCTCGTAACTGTTTCTGCTGAATTTAGCGAAGCTTTAAGCGCTATCATCTTATTGGACTTATTGATGATTTTATGTTGTTCTTCGTTACTTGTAAATCATTTAGTTAGCAATATGCCTATATCTGACGACAACACTTGGCCACATGCGTATGCATAAAGTGTTTGGTGTTAACCTTTCGTATTTCAGCGTGGGTCTGGGCCGAGCTCACTTCGAGAAGCAGCCCCCGTCGAATCTTCGCAAGTCAAACTTCTTCCACTTCGTCATCGCCCTCTACGACAAAGCTGGTCAACCGGTTGAAGTTGAGCGGACGGCATTCATCGGGTTCGTCGAGAAAGAACACGTCAGTACCATAGCGTATTTTTTTTTTTACATGTAAATGTTAAATCAGATAGTTGAACCAGGTTTGCATTTCATTTTGCAAATTAATTATTGTAATCGCTCGACTGCACGTTCTCTCAATATAAGCTGAATTAGATTTCACTTAGGTAATTGAGCAAAAAATTACGTTCCAAAAAAAATAGACCATTGAACAGCCACGTTTTGAATTCTTTTGGAAATAATGTTCTCGTAGCAGCGCTGGACATAGATACACTAAGGACCACAACTAAGACGGTCGTTAGTTAGTTAAGGCGGGATGTCGCTCAGGATCAGAGGATAAATGAATATCGCTAACGTCGCGGTGATTTAGTGTGCTATCAGGCGCATTTGGGTGGGTAGTGACTAGCACTATGAGCGAAGGGCATAGGCATAATTGTCAGGTTCGCCTTCTTCATTCACCATTTCACTGGTCTGTGCGTTCTTATGGCGACTAGGAACCGCAAAGCATAACATGGGATAGGAAAACAAACGACTACCCTCCGGAATGCTCTTCGGTACGCTGGCTTTATGCACTTTATATCGTCTCGTATCTTATTGGTGATGGCGTGACCATGAACTCAAGCCAGGCTTGTTCCGCAGATCCAAATTGAGATGAATACTCATGAGGTCACGAAGACACCGATTATCAACCAGACGCCAACTCAGGCTTTTGACCAACCTCCGCGAACCGACGGACACGACGCGCTCATATATCGATTCTTTAGGCCTCACCTTGGAGACTCAGAGGATAGCAAAGGCTGTCCGGCCAGCCTCATGTGCTTATGCCATTCCGTCCTAGCAGTATCAGCTTTGGATCACTAACCAGTTTTTTGTGGGTTCTTCGTTCCTATAACCGCTCTTCACACCTTTTTCAAGCCAAGAGAGTACGCGGGTAGTTTTGTATCTATCAAAACCTGATATCGAGCTTCAACAGAGGGAGGGGTAAGATGACTCTAAAACATTTCTAAGAATTTTCGAGCTGCGCCAGTACTTGCAACTGTGGGGTTCCTTTGTACTTCGGGTCAGGACAATGGCCAGGTAAGACAACGGTGTGTTATCTTAATTTCGTCTCATATATGAACGAAGCGACACCATAGGGCTTACTTCGCTTGGAGCCGAGTTATAGCTTCGGAGCTTCAGACGATTGGCCTGATATAGCATACACCCAGGCACATGTTGGTCCATCGTTTCGATCCAAAAAGCAAAGAGGCGTACATTATGATTTGACACGTGTTCGTGACTATATCTGCTTCCGCTGTAGCTGGTGTTAAGATGTCGAATTTAAACTGTTGACAAATTAGAGCTGGTACATACTATCTGTATTGCTGAAAAAGTAAGGTAATCGAGTAACTATTTTGTAGCCGTTATACCTATCGAACCGAAAAGGCTAGATAGGATCCAAATTGTTTTTATAATTACTTAAAGCTGTTTATCATTATTGTGAGGAAAATTGTAGTTTTAAACGTTTAGCTAGCTTCTATTATTCATTAAGGCTCAACAAATAAACGCACAAAAGATGTCATCACCTATTGCCATTGTTACGTGCGTTGCATTCAGGACACATGCGTCAGTTACGATGTTCGCGACAGGTTCCTTTAATGATATGTTGTTGGCCTCGTTCGCAGATGGCCATACAGCTGTCGTGCCTGCTGCAATCATCATTTAATGTCCTGTCATACTTTTATCGTCCTGTAGAGTAAATCTATTACTGTCGAAATGTTAACTTGTCCTTATGAATTTCTATTTTTAATCAAAACCTGTATCCTTTTCGGTATAGAGATCTTGTTCAATTTGCCTAATTCATAGATACTATTCATTATCTTAATTTTTGAATGATAGCAATTGTGAGCACGAACGCAGATACACAAATACAAGGTGGCAATATGCCAGCCCGCTACAACAAAGTGAATCTAGTTGATCAATTGACGATGCTACAGATGACACTGACCATGTCTGTCAGCCACGGTCCAATATTTTTCAACAATATGTATGCAAAAAAACTACGCATATCATTCGGATGTGGTGGTTGCTATCTCACTGTCACTGCCGAAAGGGAAGGTTGGTCAGTTACAGAGTAGTAACAGAAAGCGAAGTGCTCAGGTGCCGACCTGTGCAGGTACTTAGGTTTACCCATATCAAATGAAGCTCCAATTATATCATTCCTATTGTGAGCAGGCCCGTTGACTCTATCTACCTGTGTGTATACGCATCTCCCTGTGAGCTTGTTGTTGCTCGCTTACCATCTGTCGCATGGAGTCATACAGTGGCATCTCCTAGCGTGATACCTATTTAGAGTCAGTCAACTACTGCTGAACGATATATCTAGTGAGACTCGCTACTTACTTTAAAGATGTGCATCGCTTCGTCCGCATACGACTATAACATAAATTGCGTGTCATATCTCAGTGAAGGTGTGTGTGTGTTGACTTCTGCTGAAGGTTGAACTCGTCGTCAGGAGTCACCACCGTCGACAGTTCCGCGTGAGCGCTCAGAGTGACTCCGTGATCGGTCGTGATGCAGCCACTCTAGCTATCCCTATCTCGCTTTCTTCATGAGTAGTTCGCCCCACTTTAATCCTACTTTAATGGGGGGCGGGGGGGTCAAACCGGCGGGTCACAAACTGTTCGTGGCGTTGCCAATCATCAAGTGTATGCACTTTTTGTTTTGTAGCTGTATGTGTGTGTGTGTCAGAAGTCGCAATAAACATTCTAATAGCAAGTATATAGTATAGAGTATTAGGCACTCTGCCCCTCAATCTTTAGCTTCTGCAACGCTGTCCGCTCTGAATGAACAGTGTGACCTCGCGATTGGAGTCTATCTTGTCTACAAGATCAGTCAACCGGGAAAATGAGTATTCACCTAACGGGCAACTTAGCCGTTGGGTGGCTAGTCAGCCAAAGCGTTTTTGGTTAGGCTGTGCAGGCCGTGTCCACCCCTCGTGTTATACTTGATCGTGCATGGTACGCGTACAGCGAAGAGCTGAGTCGTCGACGGGGTCCTCGTGACGTACGTGAACAGTGATCGGGCAGGCCACTTGTTTCGAGGTTTGCCAGAGTTTCCTGTCCCGTCGCTAGTTGATGAACCTGCGACTACGATGAGGGGTGACGACCATATAGGTAAATGAAACCGGTGAAGTCACGGTGGTTGTAGCAGAGGCGACGGTGACTTTGAAACTGATGCTTTTCAGTGTAGCGGGTCTATTGAGGTCAAGTGAGGCTAAGGTCTATCCTAGCCGGAAAGAATCTGAAGCATTATTAATAGGCGAAAGAGCCGATATTTTCAAATTCTACTAGTCTCTTTGCAAATTGGTTCATTGACTCAGTGATTCCAAGTTTTGAGGGCCTTCTTTCTGTTTTCCTCTGCCTGTGAGTGTCGAAGCCGGACGATATATAGCAGTATGGCTACTTAGTCCGATCAGCCAACGCTTCCCGATGAACACCAATAGCAAGTTATAGCCATTGGTAAAAACTCCGTATTGTCAACAATAATAAGCAAGATGCCACAATGAGCCTGTATTTCCCGTAACCTAAAAAATCATCGCGCTTGGTTGGGGGGCATAATGCACCAAGTATAAGGTCGTAGCGGGCTATGGTGGTTGAGATCAACGATGCCCCGATACTTCTACCTCCACTGGCGTTACCAGTAGAACGCAGGGTCGGCAACAGTCGACAGGCAATAGTGGGCTTAGGGTATGAATGCTGTCACTCATCGCGTCATTTTGGTAAACATTAGTCTTGGTGATGGCGCTTATCGGTAATTGAATCCTGCTGATTCACTGGACAACGTATTGAGAGATAATGCATTAGCAGAAAGTAAGAACCACAAATAATAGATAAATTATAATGAGGTGCCGATGTTGAATGGTGATGTGAGACCACTGTGCGTTTCCGTATCGGCATGCTCTGCTTGCATGGTGTTTGTGCGTATCGGTGCATATTCAACCACAACGACGCTCTACTTTACACGGCAACAAACAAGCACGCACCCATCATATACACTGGAGATGATACTGTGTAACCGAGACCTGACGCGATATCGCCGGGCATACGATGCCCGTGCTTGGTATGTTGTGTATTAAACTCTCTAATAGTTCGAACGTCGGTTACCGTTAGTTGGCGTACCATTTTGCCCACGATAATCCACTAGCTTGATTTGAGTTTTTTTGGGAAACGGGCAGGGAATAGGGGGGTTTACTCGAGAAGACGCGAGTATATGTTGGAAGTGAGCTTTATGGGGAGGATGAGATGGAGGTGGCCTGGGTGGACGCTCGCGGCCCGAGATAGTGGCTAATGCTACTCCAATCGGGTTAGCAGTACAGTCCCGGCTAGCCATGAAGTTAGCTCAGAGCAGGACACCCATAATCTAGCGGTATCAGCCATGGACGGCCATAGCGAGTGTTGCCTTCAAGGTGGCTGACCCTTCTCAGCCAATGCGACGATGGTGCGCATACACACGCATACATTTCCCCACTCAGCTAATGTCCTTAACCGCCTCGGGGTCCTGGCCCAGATACATGGGAGAGCACGCGGCAATCTTCTATAGCAAAGACGGTTAGACTAGCTGTCCTATACATATAATAGCACAGTAATGTATATTGTTTGTTCTATTCTATATACAAGGACAGTTGCTCACACTGTGCCGATGTACTTCCAGCCCCAGCAGGGGGCGCTGTGCAGCCGCACGTTATTATTATATATTTAAGTATTTATATACATGTACTTGTATTCTCAGGAACTGCTATATTGTAACTGGATTGCCGAACGTGAATTAAATCCTAATAACAAGCTTTCTTTTGTGATACCTTAGCTTATAACGCGACAACAGCCTTGTACACAGCCTACAATGAACACGATAAAAGTCTTCTTATGAATTTGCAGAGACTGATTTGAAATGTTTACTAAAGACAGTACGTATGTGTGCTTTTCAGGAACCCGATGGACAAAAAACCAACAACGGCATCCATTACCGACTGCAATTGCTTTTCGCTAATGGTCTGTATCATCCAGAACTAAGGATATTGTTAACGGACGCGTATTTACCACTTATCGTCTTCAAGCTTGATTACGACAACACATATAAAAATTAGGAAGATTCCCGGAATCGCTTTTGCGATCTAACTTATGCAAATTTATTGAGGGGAGGCGAGTAATCTTATCTATTTTTTGTACGAGACACAATCATGCTTGCGTCACACTCGTCTCGGAGACCAATTAAATTCTATTACATAACGCTTGGTAGTGTCTAGAGAGCAGACTGAGCTGCAAACCAGTCTGCCTAATCTATCTATTCGCATAGTCATTGGTTTATGTATTCCACTAGGCGATCATCAAGCTTTCATTAAATGTTTGTGACAGTCACGTCCTGCAAGAGAACAGCAGGAATGAGTACATTCAAAGCGAACATATATGGCTTGAGAAAGAAATTGAGAAATGGGGCGCTGCAGGTACAATCCGGAGCTCGAAAAAGCTGAGCTTCATATAACGTCCTTTTTCAGGTAAATGAGTGAATCGGTACAAACTGATCTCTCTCTCTCCACACATTTACGCGAGGAGCGCCTGCGGGCAACCTGTGGCGGTCGCTGCAATGATGATTACTTCCACAAGATTTACTTCAGTCACGGTCCTCTCGGCAAAAGCCTTAGAATAGGTGGATTGGATAGATGAAAAGGTTGTAAGGAGGAGGGGAAGAGGAAGCGCGGTAGGGAAATTGGTGCTGGTGGTAGGTGTTAGATTCTAGGCCAGGCTGCCAAGCCGAAGGCAAGGTGCCGGTCGTAGTTATGATGGAATTTAGCGAAACAGGCGAACGGCGGAGCCACTGCAATGGCAGTGGTCAGGAAGAGACAGCTGCGGTCCAGCTCGGCTGCTTTCGCTACAACGGCGGCGGCGGCGGCGGCGGCAGCAGCAACGAATGGAATAAGTCGTAAAGTATTCGCGTAAAGGATGAATAATTCATCAACATTTTATTTATATTGGCTCATGAATGGAAGAGGAAGAAGAACTGACCAGCTGGTAGCATTAGCAGCAGACGAGTTGGCGGTGTAGTACAACTGTGGAGCATACGTCGCTAGAGAAGACGACGACGACGACGCAAACGAAAGAGAAAAGGAAAGAGCGCGGCTTTCTCGTCGTACAACCCAGTTGAGACTTTCTCGTGACGGCATGCCTCTCCGCACCGAAGCTCCTCTTGCTTCGCTTTACTTCATCGGGGCTTGCCCTGCTTCGCTTAACCGTCAACGGGCCGGGAATCGCTTTACCAGCCAGCTTTCTCCAAGCCGACGAAGTCGGTTAGAGGCGGCAGCGGCCCTATGACTTCTCTTCAATTTTCCGTTTCTAGACAGAATCTCACTGTAAGTGCTGCCTGCGATGACCCCGATTCTCGAAGCTCAGTGGATCAGGAGCAGTGCAGAAGAGGTGCCTGTTGATCCCTCGCTCGCTGAGCTGGAAAAGGGAGAAAACAGTAATTTGATGGACCTCGTTGCGGAAACCCCGTCTGAACGGGACAACTGGTCATCATGATGTTTTCAATATTTTTTAAGTAAAGGTTACAATCTGGCTTTGAATAT
>NW_019214180.1:406602-412305 GCF_002532875.2 Varroa jacobsoni | reverse complement strand
GCCGCAATTAGTTAATGTCGCAAGTGTAGATAACAAATATGTCCGACGCAAAATCGACACATACGGCGACTAGACGCATATAGACCCCCCGTCGTGATATCGCTTAGTAATAGATCGGGCCAATACGTTTGAAAATCGATCTTTTGTAGGGCTCTTGGGAGAATGATTAAACAGTAATTACTTGCCGTTGCGCAGTAATTAAATGAAGAAACCAACGCCTTTCGAATTGGTTGTTTTACGTCACAAAAATTATTAACGCCGCTCACTGACAGCGTCTAAATAATGTCGATAGTAATCTATTAGAACGGGTGATAGACGCACGGCATCTCCATTACATTGCTGGCATCACAGGCAACGCCTGAAAGGTTCACGACAGAGCGCAGGGTTCGGGAGATTAACTAGGTCCCCTAGAAATGTCTGCATTATACTCTGGGAGGTTAACGTTCAATAGCAAACTTAGTAGACAATTTTCAGGCTTGCTGATTTACTTCTCTCTCCCGGCATAAAAAGTAATTATTCTAATGTCTCAAAATATTTTCTATGAAAAAAACACTCGCCTGTGGCAATTGGTTAATTCCGAACGTAGAGCGTAAGATGAAAGCCAGCTATTTTGTGAAAGTTGCGCGAGAATAGGCTTCACGCGCTTCACAGTGCACGGGTATATATAGGAAGCAAGTAATTTAGCAGAAATTACGATGCTCCGGATCTATCATCGCATTGATATTCCACACGGGTCAAATTCTACCATCGCCACTGCGCACGCCCAGCGCTACGTAGGCCATCCTTGGTTCGTAGGGTTCGTATAGATAAATGAGTTTATAACGTATAGATAAATGATTCGGTTTGTGTAGTAATGGCGATGCAACGCAATTACACACTCACTCTGCCTACGGTTCTGGGCTGTGGGCAACTTGGCTCCGCTGGGCGGTCTGGCCATTGCAAAAGCGGTAAGACTTTACGACGAAATGACGAAGATCACGCTACGAAGAAGCTAAGCGGTAATTGCTCGCTACATTAAAACTCTCAGTTCTACGATGCCGCTAGCTAAACTACTTAAATACATATTAAAGCTATTGTCGTTGCTAGCGAGTTCTCCTAACGTTACGGCTTTCGACCTCATAATTTGGCGTACAGTTTAGCGTTTTATCCATGTAAATGTACCAATTTGGATACGCATCGTAAGAGTCACTTTTAGTCGAAGCTCGAGCTGTATAAGTATATACAGATCTTGGGAAAGCGCACAACGGCAGAGGAAGATCACTTCTATATTTTGTTATATGTTTTACAAGGCAAGAGAGATCTTCGTATTGTACTACAGTACCTCGTACGTGATTAATTAAACACATTTGAAGAATAGCATTACAATGCTGCGGGTGTTTACTTGGTTCTTTTTGTCAAACAAGTTAGAGACCCTCATTTTCTTAGCCTATATAAATAGATTCAAATTAAGTGATTAACAAACACGTTATCTAGTACTCGTTTTTCTGCTCTTCGCAGCTTTATTGAAATTCTGCTGCTGGCTTGTGGGTCGACCGTACAATACGGCCCCTTACGACGTTCTTATGGGGCTCATCTACCCCAATTGGGCTCCGAACGCAGATGATATCAAGTCAATCTTGCAGTTAATGCAACGTGCCGTTGCTACACCATGACCTAATCTTAGAATTATCCAAGTCGCAGTAGCGGCTGCGGGGAAGCAGCAGTGAACAAGCACCAACGAGGCAACCGACTTCCCCGCTGTTCATAGCAGGTCCGTTGATGATGAGACGTTAGCCCGAAGGTTGGCAGCGGAGCACCGATAGAGGTGGCGACGGATGCCGTTTGGGGTACTTGTTTAAGGGGCAAAAGGGATAGTTTTCGGGGAAGTGGCCTAAACGGGGTGGGGTGCAGCCACCTTTGGCCAAATCCCGAGCTACAAAATTTGCATAAACCCCTTGACCTGCTAGTTGTTGGATGGCGGACAGCCTAAACTGGATAGTCAACCCGTCTAGCTATGGCGCGTTCGCTACAAACTCGAACGCCCTAACAATCCCATAGAAGCGGCAGCGAGACGGCAGCAGTAGCGCGGGTAGCAGTCCTGCGAAATCTCGCCTACCATAGACCCGTGTTCAGCCTCCCGCATCTTCCTACGACGAGAAACGCTAGGAGCCACAGGACCAACAGCCGTAGCTGTTCAGGTTCTAGTCGACGGAAACTTTGGATTTTCGTCAAATTGCTCTCGACAGCGGATTTAGGCTTTTTGAAAGAGGTTGGTAAGAGGGCCGCTGCGGCTAGTGAGGGCAGTTGAAGACTGTACGCAAAACTGGGATGAGCGCGAAGAGCGGCCTTTGAGCAGGTTTCAGGAACGAAGGACAAAACAGATAGCATTAAATATTTTCCACACTTACTTGCTGATGAATGCCCTACTGACGCAACAGCGAATAGTGGCTAAATTCGCTGCCGGCTCGTCGTACTAACATTGTGAATTGGAGATTGATGAAAAATAAGTTGATTCAATATACATCTGGAAGACTACGAAGTGTGTATATCAGAAATTGTATCTAGGTGCATAAATGTTATTCCGCATAAAACTGTTTGTATTTGATAGACAATGACGGCTGTATGTACCTAGGCAGCTAAGATCTATTTCGAACAAGATACAACAGCGGAATATTTAAAAAAAATGGGCCGTAGATATCGTTTGAGGCCTGCATTTTTAGATCATTATTATTCTTTTTCAGTAGAGATACAGTAAAGTCAAATGTATTAGAAGATGTTTCTTAGTACAAGTCCTCAAAAGTCACTTCTTCTTGAAAAACCGCTGAGCCCACTGTGATCTCTCCATTTGAAACTGGCTGGCGCAGCGTCTCTGTCGTAGGAAAAGGCCACCTCGGAACTCACTCGCCGAGGGCTACGAGTTGCCAGGAGCAAACTGAGTGGGGAGTAGGAGAAGGAATCCGGCGTGGTGCATGGAAAAGAGAAAGACAGATGGTAGCCACTGAGAGTAGAGACCAGACTGTGCTCTGCTGAGAGAATGCTCCATCGATACAACGGTGCAGAAGCCGAAACGACAATCCAAGACTACCATTCGCAAACGACCAAGACCAAGCAAGAGACCACTAAGATGCTTCCTTAACCCACGCTTACACACAGTTGGTTCTCATCCACGCTTCTGAAAATAAAGATAGTTTATTATGAAGGGCACGCTTGCTCATGAGCCAAGCGCCAAACAACAAAGAGATATTGCCATGCCACCGTATGAGGCAAGAGTAGGGGTGCTCTTTTGAAGCAATGACCAAGGGACAGTACCCATTGTATATTTTTATTTTAACTATTTCATGATAGTATACTCGACTTAATTGTTGCGTGTACTCCCTAGTGCATCCCAAATCAAGAGTGACCACTACCAGCACTAATAGATATGGCGTCGCAAACTACCACTGACTCCGTATTCACAATGCTTAACGTATCCGATAAGTTGATTTCAATTGTAATGACAGAAAAAAAGATACTATGACGGTACAACCTAGCTAAGATTGTTAGCGTCTTATGTGTGAAAGATCCTAAAAAAGGCACGAACATAGCGTGAGGATCTGAGGTGTCTCCTTATTTTTGTAGCAAATGGCGCGAGGAAGATTTCTTTGAGTGGAATAACGCATTCGATCGTGTTCTTCGGTTAATTATTACCAATGTTAAGGACAGTCTCCGAAATTCATTGTTCGCGGGACGCCGAGACAGGCATTTGTTTGTCTATCGTTAAATCGCTTCATATAGCTCTATTCCGTCTACACGGCTCAAAGGCCTCAAAGATGACTGGCTATGAAGATTGTATGTAGAGCACCTACAAAGCGAGTTACATTCAGCTGTGTCAATTAGCCCATTTGGGTAGCAGGCGTGCAAACAGCAAATGATTTGTGGGCTTCTTGCAAAAAGGCTTACTAATACTGAATCATCCCGAGCCTTAGTGAAACTGGAGTTCTGCCGGCCGTAGCGTCACTACGATCACCTTTACGCATCAGGTGCTCCCGACTTATCGCTTGCGTAAAAGACTTCTTAAAAGACTGAACCTACGCCTATTCTCTTACATCGTCGTCGTTGTTAAATATACGTACGATACACTGAGATGTTTCCCGCTCCATGTGGAAGAGAAGGGCAAGCATGTACCATTTTCAAAACTTTCATATTTAACTTATCAATATCTAACTTGATTCGTTGTGGTAACTTACAGGCGTCCGGCAAGAGCAGGATCTCTTCGTCAGACTAATTGACTCCGTCACAAAACAGGTAAGGAGTTGCCACGCAACACATTCTTATATGTCGTACATCTGCAGGCAACAAAAGTTAGCAATCTGATTGTTGTTGACAACCAGTTCGCGAACAGATATTTTGTGAATGTTACCAAGTTTATCAAGATGCTTTTATGTATCAGTGGGGCGCTGCGCAACTTCAGCCAGGCTAATATTAATAAAAGTTTAACCCGCTCTGGAAAAACCTACTCACTATGCTACCGATTTGCTAACATAAAGGGTCTCCTGTTCAATATTATTCTGGACCCTGGACCTTATTATGCCAACGATATAGTGCTTTACATCATGCTGCTCAAGTTGTTGTTGTTTACACGTATGTATAACATGTACAGACAGAGATGAACAGCAGCTGAACTTGTTCTCTATAGCCATTTATTTATTCCTTCGGCCCAAAGCTATCAGAATGGAAAAACGTCTGCGGCCGCTGATCCGCGCACAGCCCCCTCGTGCGACGGGAACACAGTTCATACACGTAGAATTCCACTTTATAACCTATCACGGCCACTCTACGTTTGTATCCTTTCGATGACTGAATTTCCTATATACATCGTCTCCGCTGCTGCTGCTGCTGCATGTTTTTACACTAGTAACAATCGAGCGCCGTCCTCTTCCGACTCGAGCGCCGTCATATTCATTTCTCTTGACTGTCGGTTGCAAGTTTTGACATCGTCGCTGGGGTCCCGTTACAAAAATGCAACATCACGGCGGCAGGCGTCCATGTGTTTCGGGCGCTACGCGACCGCCTCTGCTACTTCTACTATACAAGCGCATACTGCATATGCATGCATGCAGTCCTATGTGATATCACGGGAGTTCAAGGGGAGGGAGCTCAGTCCCTCTTTGTCACTAGAGAGAAGTCCATTCTCGTGCCGAGCTTCATCCCGCTCTTCCTCCCCTCGACTGTCATCTGACTGCCGCCGCCGCCGCGGCTGTTGGCGTGGTGACACGATCAGTGCACGGCGCGGCCGCCCAACAAACATACAAATGAAGAGTGCTACGAGAATTCGAGGTCTTCAAGGCAATAGCAGTATTGACTACTGAGAAGAATACAGTCTGGCCCATTTGGTTACATTTGCACCTCGCAATGAGTGACGTCGGCGGGTCGTTTCGAGGAGTCGATCCGACTCAACCCCTCGTTGGTGCTCAACATATCCGAGACAGATCCGAACAATACATGCAATTACAAATCACATTCGAGGTGCGAGCGGCTGTGTGAGTGTGTTTGTGTGTGAATATCTAAGAGAGAGAGGAAAAGACCATAGAAACGCTACTATAAGAACTTGTACTACTACTATTAATACTTAGTAGCACTGCCATTACTCGAGCATCATAGAGTACTGCGAAGTACACTCCATTTTACCGGCCATCCACAAGCAGCGAGCCGAGATCCCGCTATGATCGCTATCGATATGTGCGC